>NW_027100799.1:0-208548 GCF_029633855.1 Hoplias malabaricus
CTGTTCTTTGATAGTCTTTCTTATGGAGTGCAGTTCAGCTAATAAAACTCTTTCTGCATTTCATTGCAAGCAAGCCCGAAAGTGTTTTTATGCTTTATAATGGATTGTAAAAGCAAAGTTGCAGTTTGCTGAAAACAAGTTGTTCTTTGACAGTCTTGAATTCTGACTGCAGTTCAGCCAATAAAAATGTATTTCTGTCATTCATTGCAAACAAGCCAGAAAGTGTTTTTCGTTGCTCTTCTTGTCTGAATAAACAAATATGCAGTTTGCTGGAAATAAGCTGTACTCTGACAGTCGTTCTTATGGAGTGCAGTTCAGCTAATAAAACTCTTTCTGCCTTTCATTGCAAGCAAGCCCGAAAGTGTTTTTATGCTTCATACTGGATTGTAAAAGCAAAGTTGCTGTGTGCTGAAAACAAGTTGTTCTTTGACAGTCTTGAATACTGAGTGCAGTTCAGTTAATAAAACTGTCTTTCTGGTGCTCATTGCAAACAAGCCAGAAAGTGTTTTTCGTTGCTCTTCTTGTCTGAATAAACAAATATGCAGTTTGCTGGAAATAAGCTGTACTCTGACAGTCGTTCTTATGGAGTGCAGTTCAGTTAATAAAACTCTTTCTGCCTTTCATTGCAAGCAAGCCCGAAAGTGTTTTTATGCCTAATACTGGATTGTAAAAGCAAAGTTGCCGTGTGCTGAAAACAAGTTGTTCTTTGACAGTCTTGAATACTGAGTGCAGTTCAGTTAATAAAACTGTCTTTCTGGTGCTCATTGCAAACAAGCCAGAAAGTGTTTTTCGTTGCTCTCCTTGTCTGAATAAACAAATATGCAGTTTGCTGGAAATAAGCTGTACTCTGACAGTCGTTATTATGGAGTGCAGTTCAGCTAATAAAACTCTTTCTGCCTTTCATTGCAAGCAAGCCCGAAAGTGTTTTTATGCTTCATACTGGATTGTAAAAGCAAAGTTGCCGTGTGCTGAAAACAAGTTGTTCTTTGACAGTCTTGAATACTGAGTGCAGTTCAGTTAATAAAACTGTCTTTCTGGTGCTCATTGCAAACAAGCTAGAAATTGTTTTTCTGTGTTCCAATTGTTAGTATAAACAAATATGCAGTCTGCTGAAAGCAAGCTGTTCTTTGATAGTCTTTCTTATGGAGTGCAGTTCAGCTAATAAAACTCTTTCTGCATTTCATTGCAAGCAAGCCCGAAAGTGTTTTTATGCTTTATAATGGATTGTAAAAGCAAAGTTGCAGTTTGCTGAAAACAAGTTGTTCTTTGACAGTCTTGAATTCTGACTGCAATTCAGCCAATAAAAATGTATTTCTGTCATTCATTGCAAACAAGCCAGAAAGTGTTTTTCGTTGCTCTTCTTGTCTGAATAAACAAATATGCAGTTTGCTGGAAATAAGCTGTACTCTGACAGTCGTTCTTATGGAGTGCAGTTCAGCTAATAAAACTCTTTCTGCCTTTCATTGCAAGCAAGCCCGAAAGTGTTTTTATGCTTCATACTGGATTGTAAAAGCAAAGTTGCCATGTGCTGAAAACAAGTTGTTCTTTGACAGTCTTGAATACTGAGTGCAGTTCAGTTAATAAAACTGTCTTTCTGGTGTTCATTGCAAACAAGCCAGAAAGTGTTTTTCGTTGCTCTTCTTGTCTGAATAAACAAATATGCAGTTTGCTGGAAATAAGCTGTACTCTGACAGTCGTTCTTATGGAGTGCAGTTCAGCTAATAAAACTCTTTCTGCCTTTCATTGCAAGCAAGCCCGAAAGTGTTTTTATGCTTCATACTGGATTGTAAAAGCAAAGTTGCCGTGTGCTGAAAACAAGTTGTTCTTTGACAGTCTTGAATACTGAGTGCAGTTCAGTTAATAAAACTGTCTTTCTGGTGCTCATTGCAAACAAGCCAGAAAGTGTTTTTCGTTGCTCTTCTTGTCTGAATAAACAAATATGCAGTTTGCTGGAAATAAGCTGTACTCTGACAGTCGTTCTTATGGAGTGCAGTTCAGCTAATAAAACTCTTTCTGCCTTTCATTGCAAGCAAGCCCGAAAGTGTTTTTATGCTTCATACTGGATTGTAAAAGCAAAGTTGCCGTGTGCTGAAAACAAGTTGTTCTTTGACAGTCTTGAATACTGAGTGCAGTTCAGTTAATAAAACTGTCTTTCTGGTGCTCATTGCAAACAAGCCAGAAAGTGTTTTTCGTTGCTCTTCTTGTCTGAATAAACAAATATGCAGTTTGCTGGAAATAAGCTGTACTCTGACAGTCGTTCTTATGGAGTGCAGTTCAGCTAATAAAACTCTTTCTGCCTTTCATTGCAAGCAAGCCCGAAAGTGTTTTTATGCTTCATACTGGATTGTAAAAGCAAAGTTGCCGTGTGCTGAAAACAAGTTGTTCTTTGACAGTCTTGAATACTGAGTGCAGTTCAGTTAATAAAACTGTCTTTCTGGTGCTCATTGCAAACAAGCCAGAAAGTGTTTTTCGTTGCTCTTCTTGCCTGAATAAACAAATATGCAGTTTGCTGGAAATAAGCTGTACTCTGACAGTCGTTCTTATGGAGTGCAGTTCAGCTAATAAAACTCTTTCTGCCTTTCATTGCAAGCAAGCCCGAAAGTGTTTTTATGCTTCATACTGGATTGTAAAAGCAAAGTTGCCGTGTGCTGAAAACAAGTTGTTCTTTGACAGTCTTGAATACTGAGTGCAGTTCAGTTAATAAAACTGTCTTTCTGGTGCTCATTGCAAACAAGCTAGAAATTGTTTTTCTGTGTTCCAATTGTTAGTATAAACAAATATGCAGTCTGCTGAAAGCAAGCTGTTCTTTGATAGTCTTTCTTATGGAGTGCAGTTCAGCTAATAAAACTCTTTCTGCATTTCATTGCAAGCAAGCCCGAAAGTGTTTTTATGCTTTATAATGGATTGTAAAAGCAAAGTTGCAGTTTGCTGAAAACAAGTTGTTCTTTGACAGTCTTGAATTCTGACTGCAGTTCAGCCAATAAAAATGTATTTCTGTCATTCATTGCAAACAAGCCAGAAAGTGTTTTTCGTTGCTCTTCTTGTCTGAATAAACAAATATGCAGTTTGCTGGAAATAAGCTGTACTCTGACAGTCGTTCTTATGGAGTGCAGTTCAGCTAATAAAACTCTTTCTGCCTTTCATTGCAAGCAAGCCCGAAAGTGTTTTTATGCTTCATACTGGATTGTAAAAGCAAAGTTGCTGTGTGCTGAAAACAAGTTGTTCTTTGACAGTCTTGAATACTGAGTGCAGTTCAGTTAATAAAACTGTCTTTCTGGTGCTCATTGCAAACAAGCCAGAAAGTGTTTTTCGTTGCTCTTCTTGTCTGATAAAACAAATATGCAGTTTGCTGGAAATAAGCTGTACTCTGACAGTCGTTCTTATGGAGTGCAGTTCAGTTAATAAAACTCTTTCTGCCTTTCATTGCAAGCAAGCCCGAAAGTGTTTTTATGCCTAATACTGGATTGTAAAAGCAAAGTTGCCGTGTGCTGAAAACAAGTTGTTCTTTGACAGTCTTGAATACTGAGTGCAGTTCAGTTAATAAAACTGTCTTTCTGGTGCTCATTGCAAACAAGCCAGAAAGTGTTTTTCGTTGCTCTCCTTGTCTGAATAAACAAATATGCAGTTTGCTGGAAATAAGCTGTACTCTGACAGTCGTTCTTATGGAGTGCAGTTCAGCTAATAAAACTCTTTCTGCCTTTCATTGCAAGCAAGCCCGAAAGTGTTTTTATGCTTCATACTGGATTGTAAAAGCAAAGTTGCCGTGTGCTGAAAACAAGTTGTTCTTTGACAGTCTTGAATACTGAGTGCAGTTCAGTTAATAAAACTGTCTTTCTGGTGCTCATTGCAAACAAGCTAGAAATTGTTTTTCTGTGTTCCAATTGTTAGTATAAACAAATATGCAGTCTGCTGAAAGCAAGCTGTTCTTTGATAGTCTTTCTTATGGAGTGCAGTTCAGCTAATAAAACTCTTTCTGCATTTCATTGCAAGCAAGCCCGAAAGTGTTTTTATGCTTTATAATGGATTGTAAAAGCAAAGTTGCAGTTTGCTGAAAACAAGTTGTTCTTTGACAGTCTTGAATTCTGACTGCAATTCAGCCAATAAAAATGTATTTCTGTCATTCATTGCAAACAAGCCAGAAAGTGTTTTTCGTTGCTCTTCTTGTCTGAATAAACAAATATGCAGTTTGCTGGAAATAAGCTGTACTCTGACAGTCGTTCTTATGGAGTGCAGTTCAGCTAATAAAACTCTTTCTGCCTTTCATTGCAAGCAAGCCCGAAAGTGTTTTTATGCTTCATACTGGATTGTAAAAGCAAAGTTGCCGTGTGCTGAAAACAAGTTGTTCTTTGACAGTCTTGAATACTGAGTGCAGTTCAGTTAATAAAACTGTCTTTCTGGTGCTCATTGCAAACAAGCCAGAAAGTGTTTTTCTGTGTTCCAATTGTTAGTATAAACAAATATGCAGTCTGCTGAAAGCAAGCTGTTCTTTGATAGTCTTTCTTATGGAGTGCAGTTCAGCTAATAAAACTCTTTCTGCCTTTCATTGCAAGCAAGCCCGAAAGTGTTTTTATGCTTTATAGTGGATTGTAAAGGCAAAGTTGCAGTTTGCTGAAAACAAGTTGTTCTTTGACAGTCTTGAATTCTGACTGCAGTTCAGCCAATAAAAATGTATTTCTGTCATTCATTGCAAACAAGCCAGAAAGTATTTTTCGTTGCTCTTCTTGTCTGAATAAACAATTATGCAGTTTGCTGGAAATAAGCTGTACTCTGACAGTCGTCCTTATGGAGTGCAGTTCAGCTAATAAAACTCTTTCTGCCTTTCATTGCAAGCAAGCCCGAAAGTGTTTTTATGCTTCATACTGGATTGTAAAAGCAAAGTTGCCGTGTGCTGAAAACAAGTTGTTCTTTGACAGTCTTGAATACTGAGTGCAGTTCAGTTAATAAAACTGTCTTTCTGGTGCTCATTGCAAACAAGCCAGAAAGTGTTTTTCGTTGCTCTTCTTGTCTGAATAAACAAATATGCAGTTTGCTGGAAATAAGCTGTACTCTGACAGTCGTTCTTATGGAGTGCAGTTCAGTTAATAAAACTCTTTCTGCCTTTCATTGCAAGCAAGCCCGAAAGTGTTTTTATGCTTCATACTGGATTGTAAAAGCAAAGTTGCCGTGTGCTGAAAACAAGTTGTTCTTTGACAGTCTTGAATACTGAGTGCAGTTCAGTTAATAAAACGGTCTTTCTGGTGCTCATTGCAAACAAGCCAGAAAGTGTTTTTCGTTGCTCTCCTTGTCTGAATAAACAAATATGCAGTTTGCTGGAAATAAGCTGTACTCTGACAGTCGTTCTTATGGAGTGCAGTTCAGCTAATAAAACTCTTTCTGCCTTTCACTGCAAGCAAGCCCGAAAGTGTTTTTATGCTTCATACTGGATTGTAAAAGCAAAGTTGCCGTGTGCTGAAAACAAGTTGTTCTTTGACAGTCTTGAATACTGAGTGCAGTTCAGTTAATAAAACTGTCTTTCTGGTGCTCATTGCAAACAAGCTAGAAATTGTTTTTCTGTGTTCCAATTGTTAGTATAAACAAATATGCAGTCTGCTGAAAGCAAGCTGTTCTTTGATAGTCTTTCTTATGGAGTGCAGATCAGCTAATAAAACTCTTTCTGCCTTTCATTGCAAGCAAGCCCGAAAGTGTTTTTATGCTTCATAATGGATTGTAAAAGCAAAGTTGCCGTGTGCTGAAAACAAGTTGTTCTTTGACAGTCTTGAATACTGAGTGCAGTTCAGTTAACAAAAATGCCTTTCTGGTGCTCATTGCAAACAAGCCAGAAAGTGTTTTTCGTTGCTCTTCTTGTCTGAATAAACAAATATGCAGTTTGCCGGAAATAAGCTGTACTCTGACAGTCGTTCTTATGGAGTGCAGTTCAGCTAATAAAACTCTTTCTGCCTTTCATTGCAAGCAAGCCCGAAAGTGTTTTTATGCTTCATACTGGATTGTAAAAGCAAAGTTGCCGTGTGCTGAAAACAAGTTGTTCTTTGACAGTCTTGAATACTGAGTGCAGTTCAGTTAATAAAACTGTCTTTCTGGTGCTCATTGCAAACAAGCTAGAAATTGTTTTTCTGTGTTCCAATTGTTAGTATAAACAAATATGCAGTCTGCTGAAAGCAAGCTGTTCTTTGATAGTCTTTCTTATGGAGTGCAGTTCAGCTAATAAAACTCTTTCTGCATTTCATTGCAAGCAAGCCCGAAAGTGTTTTAATGCTTCATAATGGATTGTAAAAGCAAAGTTGCTGTGTGCTGAAAACAAGTTGTTCTTTGACAGTCTTGAATTCTGACTGCAGTTCAGCCAATAAAAATGTATTTCTGTCATTCATTGCAAACAAGCCAGAAAGTGTTTTTCGTTGCTCTTCTTGTCTGAATAAACAAATATGCAGTTTGCTGGAAATAAGCTGTACTCTGACAGTCGTTCTTATGGAGTGCAGTTCAGCTAATAAAACTCTTTCTGCCTTTCATTGCAAGCAAGCCCGAAAGTGTTTTTATGCTTCATACTGGATTGTAAAAGCAAAGTTGCCGTGTGCTGAAAACAAGTTGTTCTTTGACAGTCTTGAATACTGAGTGCAGTTCAGTTAACAAAAATGCCTTTCTGGTGCTCATTGCAAACAAGCCAGAAAATGTTTTTCGTTGCTCTTCTTGTCTGAATAAACAAATATGCAGTTTGCTGGAAATAAGCTGTACTCTGACAGTCGTTCTTATGGAGTGCAGTTCAGTTAATAAAACTCTTTCTGCCTTTCATTGCAAGCAAGCCCGAAAGTGTTTTTATGCTTCATACTGGATTGTAAAAGCAAAGTTGCCGTGTGCTGAAAACAAGTTGTTCTTTGACAGTCTTGAATACTGAGTGCAGTTCAGTTAATAAAACTGTCTTTCTGGTGCTCATTGCAAACAAGCCAGAAAGTGTTTTTCGTTGCTCTTCTTGTCTGAATAAACAATTATGCAGTTTGCTGGAAATAAGCTGTACTCTGACAGTCGTCCTTATGGAGTGCAGTTCAGCTAATAAAACTCTTTCTGCCTTTCATTGCAAGCAAGCCCGAAAGTGTTTTTATGCTTCATACTGGATTGTAAAAGCAAAGTTGCCGTGTGCTGAAAACAAGTTGTTCTTTGACAGTCTTGAATACTGAGTGCAGTTCAGTTAATAAAACTGTCTTTCTGGTGCTCATTGCAAACAAGCCAGAAAGTGTTTTTCGTTGCTCTCCTTGTCTGAATAAACAAATATGCAGTTTGCTGGAAATAAGCTGTACTCTGACAGTCGTTCTTATGGAGTGCAGTTCAGCTAATAAAACTCTTTCTGCCTTTCATTGCAAGCAAGCCCGAAAGTGTTTTTATGCTTCATACTGGATTGTAAAAGCAAAGTTGCCGTGTGCTGAAAACAAGTTGTTCTTTGACAGTCTTGAATACTGAGTGCAGTTCAGTTAATAAAACTGTCTTTCTGGTGCTCATTGCAAACAAGCTAGAAATTATTTTTCTGTGTTCCAATTGTTAGTATAAACAAATATGCAGTCTGCTGAAAGCAAGCTGTTCTTTGATAGTCTTTCTTATGGAGTGCAGTTCAGCTAATAAAACTCTTTCTGCATTTCATTGCAAGCAAGCCCGAAAGTGTTTTTATGCTTTATAATGGATTGTAAAAGCAAAGTTGCAGTTTGCTGAAAACAAGTTGTTCTTTGACAGTCTTGAAATCTGACTGCAGTTCAGCCAATAAAAATGTATTTCTGTCATTCATTGCAAACAAGCCAGAAAGTGTTTTTCGTTGCTCTTCTTGTCTGAATAAACAAATATGCAGTTTGCTGGAAATAAGCTGTACTCTGACAGTCGTTCTTATGGAGTGCAGTTCAGCTAATAAAACTCTTTCTGCCTTTCATTGCAAGCAAGCCCGAAAGTGTTTTTATGCTTCATACTGGATTGTAAAAGCAAAGTTGCCGTGTGCTGAAAACAAGTTGTTCTTTGACAGTCTTGAAAACTGAGTGCAGTTCAGTTAATAAAACTGTCTTTCTGGTGTTCATTGCAAACAAGCCAGAAAGTGTTTTTCGTTGCTCTTCTTGTCTGAATAAACAAATATGCAGTTTGCTGGAAATAAGCTGTACTCTGACAGTCGTTCTTATGGAGTGCAGTTCAGCTAATAAAACTCTTTCTGCCTTTCATTGCAAGCAAGCCCGAAAGTGTTTTTATGCTTCATACTGGATTGTAAAAGCAAAGTTGCCGTGTGCTGAAAACAAGTTGTTCTTTGACAGTCTTGAATACTGAGTGCAGTTCAGTTAATAAAACTGTCTTTCTGGTGCTCATTGCAAACAAGCCAGAAAGTGTTTTTCGTTGCTCTTCTTGCCTGAATAAACAAATATGCAGTTTGCTGGAAATAAGCTGTACTCTGACAGTCGTTCTTATGGAGTGCAGTTCAGCTAATAAAACTCTTTCTGCCTTTCATTGCAAGCAAGCCCGAAAGTGTTTTTATGCTTCATACTGGATTGTAAAAGCAAAGTTGCCGTGTGCTGAAAACAAGTTGTTCTTTGACAGTCTTGAATACTGAGTGCAGTTCAGTTAATAAAACTGTCTTTCTGGTGCTCATTGCAAACAAGCTAGAAATTGTTTTTCTGTGTTCCAATTGTGAGTATAAACAAATATGCAGTCTGCTGAAAGCAAGCTGTTCTTTGATAGTCTTTCTTATGGAGTGCAGTTCAGCTAATAAAACTCTTTCTGCATTTCATTGCAAGCAAGCCCGAAAGTGTTTTTATGCTTTATAATGGATTGTAAAAGCAAAGTTGCAGTTTGCTGAAAACAAGTTGTTCTTTGACAGTCTTGAATTCTGACTGCAGTTCAGCCAATAAAAATGTATTTCTGTCATTCATTGCAAACAAGCCAGAAAGTGTTTTTCGTTGCTCTTCTTGTCTGAATAAACAAATATGCAGTTTGCTGGAAATAAGCTGTACTCTGACAGTCGTTCTTATGGAGTGCAGTTCAGCTAATAAAACTCTTTCTGCCTTTCATTGCAAGCAAGCCCGAAAGTGTTTTTATGCTTCATACTGGATTGTAAAAGCAAAGTTGCCGTGTGCTGAAAACAAGTTGTTCTTTGACAGTCTTGAAAACTGAGTGCAGTTCAGTTAATAAAACTGTCTTTCTGGTGTTCATTGCAAACAAGCCAGAAAGTGTTTTTCGTTGCTCTTCTTGTCTGAATAAACAAATATGCAGTTTGCTGGAAATAAGCTGTACTCTGACAGTCGTTCTTATGGAGTGCATTTCAGCTAATAAAACTCTTTCTGCCTTTCATTGCAAGCAAGCCCGAAAGTGTTTTTATGCTTCATACTGGATTGTAAAAGCAAAGTTGCCGTGTGCTGAAAACAAGTTGTTCTTTGACAGTCTTGAATACTGAGTGCAGTTCAGTTAATAAAACTGTCTTTCTGGTGCTCATTGCAAACAAGCCAGAAAGTGTTTTTCGTTGCTCTTCTTGTCTGAATAAACAAATATGCAGTTTGCTGGAAATAAGCTGTACTCTGACAGTCGTTCTTATGGAGTGCAGTTCAGCTAATAAAACTCTTTCTGCCTTTCATTGCAAGCAAGCCCGAAAGTGTTTTTATGCTTCATACTGGATTGTAAAAGCAAAGTTGCCGTGTGCTGAAAACAAGTTGTTCTTTGACAGTCTTGAATACTGAGTGCAGTTCAGTTAATAAAACTGTCTTTCTGGTGCTCATTGCAAACAAGCCAGAAAGTGTTTTTCGTTGCTCTTCTTGTCTGAATAAACAAATATGCAGTTTGCTGGAAATAAGCTGTACTCTGACAGTCGTTCTTATGGAGTGCAGTTCAGCTAATAAAACTCTTTCTGCCTTTCATTGCAAGCAAGCCCGAAAGTGTTTTTATGCTTCATACTGGATTGTAAAAGCAAAGTTGCCGTGTGCTGAAAACAAGTTGTTCTTTGACAGTCTTGAATACTGAGTGCAGTTCAGTTAATAAAACTGTCTTTCTGGTGCTCATTGCAAACAAGCCAGAAAGTGTTTTTCGTTGCTCTTCTTGCCTGAATAAACAAATATGCAGTTTGCTGGAAATAAGCTGTACTCTGACAGTCGTTCTTATGGAGTGCAGTTCAGCTAATAAAACTCTTTCTGCCTTTCATTGCAAGCAAGCCCGAAAGTGTTTTTATGCTTCATACTGGATTGTAAAAGCAAAGTTGCCGTGTGCTGAAAACAAGTTGTTCTTTGACAGTCTTGAATACTGAGTGCAGTTCAGTTAATAAAACTGTCTTTCTGGTGCTCATTGCAAACAAGCTAGAAATTGTTTTTCTGTGTTCCAATTGTTAGTATAAACAAATATGCAGTCTGCTGAAAGCAAGCTGTTCTTTGATAGTCTTTCTTATGGAGTGCAGTTCAGCTAATAAAACTCTTTCTGCATTTCATTGCAAGCAAGCCCGAAAGTGTTTTTATGCTTTATAATGGATTGTAAAAGCAAAGTTGCAGTTTGCTGAAAACAAGTTGTTCTTTGACAGTCTTGAATTCTGACTGCAATTCAGCCAATAAAAATGTATTTCTGTCATTCATTGCAAACAAGCCAGAAAGTGTTTTTCGTTGCTCCTCTTGTCTGAATAAACAAATATGCAGTTTGCTGGAAATAAGCTGTACTCTGACAGTCGTTCTTATGGAGTGCAGTTCAGCTAATAAAACTCTTTCTGCCTTTCATTGCAAGCAAGCCCGAAAGTGTTTTTATGCTTCATACTGGATTGTAAAAGCAAAGTTGCCGTGTGCTGAATACAAGTTGTTCTTTGACAGTCTTGAATACTGAGTGCAGTTCAGTTAATAAAACTGTCTTTCTGGTGCTCATTGCAAACAAGCCAGAAAGTGTTTTTCGTTGCTCTTCTTGTCTGAATAAACAAATATGCAGTTTGCTGGAAATAAGCTGTACTCTGACAGTCGTTCTTATGGAGTGCAGTTCAGCTAATAAAACTCTTTCTGCCTTTCATTGCAAGCAAGCCCGAAAGTGTTTTTATGCTTCATACTGGATTGTAAAAGCAAAGTTGCCGTGTGCTGAAAACAAGTTGTTCTTTGACAGTCTTGAATACTGAGTGCAGTTCAGTTAATAAAACTGTCTTTCTGGTGCTCATTGCAAACAAGCCAGAAAGTGTTTTTCGTTGCTCTTCTTGTCTGAATAAACAAATATGCAGTTTGCTGGAAATAAGCTGTACTCTGACAGTCGTTCTTATGGAGTGCAGTTCAGCTAATAAAACTCTTTCTGCCTTTCATTGCAAGCAAGCCCGAAAGTGTTTTTATGCTTCATACTGGATTGTAAAAGCAAAGTTGCCGTGTGCTGAAAACAAGTTGTTCTTTGACAGTCTTGAAAACTGAGTGCAGTTCAGTTAATAAAACTGTCTTTCTGGTGTTCATTGCAAACAAGCCAGAAAGTGTTTTTCGTTGCTCTTCTTGTCTGAATAAACAAATATGCAGTTTGCTGGAAATAAGCTGTACTCTGACAGTCGTCCTTATGGAGTGCAGTTCAGCTAATAAAACTCTTTCTGCCTTTCATTGCAAGCAAGCCCGAAAGTGTTTTTATGCTTCATACTGGATTGTAAAAGCAAAGTTGCCGTGTGCTGAAAACAAGTTGTTCTTTGACAGTCTTGAATACTGAGTGCAGTTCAGTTAATAAAACTGTCTTTCTGGTGCTCATTGCAAACAAGCCAGAAAGTGTTTTTCGTTGCTCTTCTTGTCTGAATAAACAAATATGCAGTTTGCTGGAAATAAGCTGTACTCTGACAGTCGTTCTTATGGAGTGCAGTTCAGCTAATAAAACTCTTTCTGCCTTTCATTGCAAGCAAGCCCGAAAGTGTTTTTATGCTTCATACTGGATTGTAAAAGCAAAGTTGCCGTGTGCTGAAAACAAGTTGTTCTTTGACAGTCTTGAATACTGAGTGCAGTTCAGTTAATAAAACTGTCTTTCTGGTGCTCATTGCAAACAAGCCAGAAAGTGTTTTTCGTTGCTCTTCTTGCCTGAATAAACAAATATGCAGTTTGCTGGAAATAAGCTGTACTCTGACAGTCGTTCTTATGGAGTGCAGTTCAGCTAATAAAACTCTTTCTGCCTTTCATTGCAAGCAAGCCCGAAAGTGTTTTTATGCTTCATACTGGATTGTAAAAGCAAAGTTGCCGTGTGCTGAAAACAAGTTGTTCTTTGACAGTCTTGAATACTGAGTGCAGTTCAGTTAATAAAACTGTCTTTCTGGTGCTCATTGCAAACAAGCTAGAAATTGTTTTTCTGTGTTCCAATTGTTAGTATAAACAAATATGCAGTCTGCTGAAAGCAAGCTGTTCTTTGATAGTCTTTCTTATGGAGTGCAGTTCAGCTAATAAAACTCTTTCTGCATTTCATTGCAAGCAAGCCCGAAAGTGTTTTTATGCTTTATAATGGATTGTAAAAGCAAAGTTGCAGTTTGCTGAAAACAAGTTGTTCTTTGACAGTCTTGAATTCTGACTGCAATTCAGCCAATAAAAATGTATTTCTGTCATTCATTGCAAACAAGCCAGAAAGTGTTTTTCGTTGCTCCTCTTGTCTGAATAAACAAATATGCAGTTTGCTGGAAATAAGCTGTACTCTGACAGTCGTTCTTATGGAGTGCAGTTCAGCTAATAAAACTCTTTCTGCCTTTCATTGCAAGCAAGCCCGAAAGTGTTTTTATGCTTCATACTGGATTGTAAAAGCAAAGTTGCCGTGTGCTGAATACAAGTTGTTCTTTGACAGTCTTGAATACTGAGTGCAGTTCAGTTAATAAAACTGTCTTTCTGGTGCTCATTGCAAACAAGCCAGAAAGTGTTTTTCGTTGCTCTTCTTGTCTGAATAAACAAATATGCAGTTTGCTGGAAATAAGCTGTACTCTGACAGTCGTTCTTATGGAGTGCAGTTCAGCTAATAAAACTCTTTCTGCCTTTCATTGCAAGCAAGCCCGAAAGTGTTTTTATGCTTCATACTGGATTGTAAAAGCAAAGTTGCCGTGTGCTGAAAACAAGTTGTTCTTTGACAGTCTTGAATACTGAGTGCAGTTCAGTTAATAAAACTGTCTTTCTGGTGCTCATTGCAAACAAGCCAGAAAGTGTTTTTCGTTGCTCTTCTTGTCTGAATAAACAAATATGCAGTTTGCTGGAAATAAGCTGTACTCTGACAGTCGTTCTTATGGAGTGCAGTTCAGCTAATAAAACTCTTTCTGCCTTTCATTGCAAGCAAGCCCGAAAGTGTTTTTATGCTTCATACTGGATTGTAAAAGCAAAGTTGCCGTGTGCTGAAAACAAGTTGTTCTTTGACAGTCTTGAAAACTGAGTGCAGTTCAGTTAATAAAACTGTCTTTCTGGTGTTCATTGCAAACAAGCCAGAAAGTGTTTTTCGTTGCTCTTCTTGTCTGAATAAACAAATATGCAGTTTGCTGGAAATAAGCTGTACTCTGACAGTCGTCCTTATGGAGTGCAGTTCAGCTAATAAAACTCTTTCTGCCTTTCATTGCAAGCAAGCCCGAAAGTGTTTTTATGCTTCATACTGGATTGTAAAAGCAAAGTTGCCGTGTGCTGAAAACAAGTTGTTCTTTGACAGTCTTGAATACTGAGTGCAGTTCAGTTAATAAAACTGTCTTTCTGGTGCTCATTGCAAACAAGCCAGAAAGTGTTTTTCGTTGCTCTTCTTGTCTGAATAAACAAATATGCAGTTTGCTGGAAATAAGCTGTACTCTGACAGTCGTTCTTATGGAGTGCAGTTCAGCTAATAAAACTCTTTCTGCCTTTCATTGCAAGCAAGCCCGAAAGTGTTTTTATGCTTCATACTGGATTGTAAAAGCAAAGTTGCCGTGTGCTGAAAACAAGTTGTTCTTTGACAGTCTTGAATACTGAGTGCAGTTCAGTTAATAAAACTGTCTTTCTGGTGCTCATTGCAAACAAGCTAGAAATTGTTTTTCTGTGTTCCAATTGTTAGTATAAACAAATATGCAGTCTGCTGAAAGCAAGCTGTTCTTTGATAGTCTTTCTTATGGAGTGCAGTTCAGCTAAAAAAACTCTTTCTGCATTTCATTGCAAGCAAGCCCGAAAGTGTTTTTATGCTTTATAATGGATTGTAAAAGCAAAGTTGCAGTTTGCTGAAAACAAGTTGTTCTTTGACAGTCTTGAATTCTGACTGCAGTTCAGCCAATAAAAATGTATTTCTGTCATTCATTGCAAACAAGCCAGAAAGTGTTTTTCGTTGCTCTTCTTGTCTGAATAAACAAATATGCAGTTTGCTGGAAATAAGCTGTACTCTGACAGTCGTTCTTATGGAGTGCAGTTCAGCTAATAAAACTCTTTCTGCCTTTCATTGCAAGCAAGCCCGAAAGTGTTTTTATGCTTCATACTGGATTGTAAAAGCAAAGTTGCCGTGTGCTGAAAACAAGTTGTTCTTTGACAGTCTTGAAAACTGAGTGCAGTTCAGTTAATAAAACTGTCTTTCTGGTGTTCATTGCAAACAAGCCAGAAAGTGTTTTTCGTTGCTCTTCTTGTCTGAATAAACAAATATGCAGTTTGCTGGAAATAAGCTGTACTCTGACAGTCGTTCTTATGGAGTGCAGTTCAGCTAATAAAACTCTTTCTGCCTTTCATTGCAAGCAAGCCCGAAAGTGTTTTTATGCTTCATACTGGATTGTAAAAGCAAAGTTGCCGTGTGCTGAAAACAAGTTGTTCTTTGACAGTCTTGAATACTGAGTGCAGTTCAGTTAATAAAACTGTCTTTCTGGTGCTCATTGCAAACAAGCCAGAAAGTGTTTTTCGTTGCTCTTCTTGTCTGAATAAACAAATATGCAGTTTGCTGGAAATAAGCTGTACTCTGACAGTCGTTCTTATGGAGTGCAGTTCAGCTAATAAAACTCTTTCTGCCTTTCATTGCAAGCAAGCCCGAAAGTGTTTTTATGCTTCATACTGGATTGTAAAAGCAAAGTTGCCGTGTGCTGAAAACAAGTTGTTCTTTGACAGTCTTGAATACTGAGTGCAGTTCAGTTAATAAAACTGTCTTTCTGGTGCTCATTGCAAACAAGCCAGAAAGTGTTTTTCGTTGCTCTTCTTGTCTGAATAAACAAATATGCAGTTTGCTGGAAATAAGCTGTACTCTGACAGTCGTTCTTATGGAGTGCAGTTCAGCTAATAAAACTCTTTCTGCCTTTCATTGCAAGCAAGCCCGAAAGTGTTTTTATGCTTCATACTGGATTGTAAAAGCAAAGTTGCCGTGTGCTGAAAACAAGTTGTTCTTTGACAGTCTTGAATACTGAGTGCAGTTCAGTTAATAAAACTGTCTTTCTGGTGCTCATTGCAAACAAGCCAGAAAGTGTTTTTCGTTGCTCTTCTTGTCTGAATAAACAAATATGCAGTTTGCTGGAAATAAGCTGTACTCTGACAGTCGTTCTTATGGAGTGCAGTTCAGCTAATAAAACTCTTTCTGCCTTTCATTGCAAGCAAGCCCGAAAGTGTTTTTATGCTTCATACTGGATTGTAAAAGCAAAGTTGCCGTGTGCTGAAAACAAGTTGTTCTTTGACAGTCTTGAATACTGAGTGCAGTTCAGTTAATAAAACTGTCTTTCTGGTGCTCATTGCAAACAAGCTAGAAATTGTTTTTCTGTGTTCCAATTGTTAGTATAAACAAATATGCAGTCTGCTGAAAGCAAGCTGTTCTTTGATAGTCTTTCTTATGGAGTGCAGTTCAGCTAATAAAACTCTTTCTGCATTTCATTGCAAGCAAGCCCGGAAGTGTTTTTATGCTTTATAATGGATTGTAAAAGCAAAGTTGCAGTTTGCTGAAAACAAGTTGTTCTTTGACAGTCTTGAATTCTGACTGCAGTTCAGCCAATAAAAATGTATTTCTGTCATTCATTGCAAACAAGCCAGAAAGTGTTTTTCGTTGCTCTTCTTGTCTGAATAAACAAATATGCAGTTTGCTGGAAATAAGCTGTACTCTGACAGTCGTTCTTATGGAGTGCAGTTCAACTAATAAAACTCTTTCTGCCTTTCATTGCAAGCAAGCCCGAAAGTGTTTTTATGCTTCATACTGGATTGTAAAAGCAAAGTTGCCGTGTGCTGAAAACAAGTTGTTCTTTGACAGTCTTGAATACTGAGTGCAGTTCAGTTAATAAAACTGTCTTTCTGGTGCTCATTGCAAACAAGCCAGAAAGTGTTTTTCGTTGCTCTTCTTGTCTGAATAAACAAATATGCAGTTTGCTGGAAATAAGCTGTACTCTGACAGTCGTCCTTATGGAGTGCAGTTCAGCTAATAAAACTCTTTCTGCCTTTCATTGCAAGCAAGCCCGAAAGTGTTTTTATGCTTCATACTGGATTGTAAAAGCAAAGTTGCCGTGTGATGAAAACAAGTTGTTCTTTGACAGTCTTGAATACTGAGTGCAGTTCAGTTAATAAAACTGTCTTTCTGGTGCTCATTGCAAACAAGCTAGAAATTGTTTTTCTGTGTTCCAATTGTTAGTATAAACAAATATGCAGTCTGCTGAAAGCAAGCTGTTCTTTGATAGTCTTTCTTATGGAGTGCAGATCAGCTAATAAAACTCTTTCTGCCTTTCATTGCAAGCAAGCCCGAAAGTGTTTTTATGCTTCATAATGGATTGTAAAAGCAAAGTTGCCGTGTGCTGAAAACAAGTTGTTCTTTGACAGTCTTGAATACTGAGTGCAGTTCAGTTAACAAAAATGCCTTTCTGGTGCTCATTGCAAACAAGCCAGAAAGTGTTTTTCGTTGCTCTTCTTGTCTGAATAAACAAATATGCAGTTTGCTGGAAATAAGCTGTACTCTGACAGTCGTTCTTATGGAGTGCAGTTCAGCTAATAAAACTCTTTCTGCCTTTCATTGCAAGCAAGCCCGAAAGTGTTTTTATGCTTCATACTGGATTGTAAAAGCAGAGTTGCCGTGTGCTGAAAATAAGTTGTTCTTTGACAGTCTTGAATACTGAGTGCAGTTCAGTTAATAAAACTGTCTTTCTGGTGCTCATTGCAAACATGCTAGAAATTGTTTTTCGTTGCTCTTCTTGTCTGAATAAACAAATATGCAGTTTGCTGGAAATAAGCTGTACTCTGACAGTCGTTCTTATGGAGTGCAGTTCAGTTAATAAAACTCTTTCTGCCTTTCATTGCAAGCAAGCCCGAAAGTGTTTTTATGCTTCATACTGGATTGTAAAAGCAAAGTTGCCGTGTGCTGAAAACAAGTTGTTCTTTGACAGTCTTGAATACTGAGTGCAGTTCAGTTAATAAAACTGTCTTTCTGGTGCTCATTGCAAACAAGCTAGAAATTGTTTTTCTGTGTTCCAATTGTTAGTATAAACAAATATGCAGTCTGCTGAAAGCAAGCTGTTCTTTGATAGTCTTTCTTATGGAGTGCAGTTCAGCTAATAAAACTCTTTCTGCATTTCATTGCAAGCAAGCCCGAAAGTGTTTTAATGCTTCATAATGGATTGTAAAAGCAAAGTTGCTGTGTGCTGAAAACAAGTTGTTCTTTGACAGTCTTGAATTCTGACTGCAGTTCAGCCAATAAAAATGTATTTCTGTCATTCATTGCAAACAAGCCAGAAAGTGTTTTTCGTTGCTCTTCTTGTCTGAATAAACAAATATGCAGTTTGCTGGAAATAAGCTGTACTCTGACAGTCGTTCTTATGGAGTGCAGTTCAGCTAATAAAACTCTTTCTGCCTTTCATTGCAAGCAAGCCCGAAAGTGTTTTTATGCTTCATACTGGATTGTAAAAGCAAAGTTGCCGTGTGCTGAAAACAAGTTGTTCTTTGACAGTCTTGAATACTGAGTGCAGTTCAGTTAACAAAAATGCCTTTCTGGTGCTCATTGCAAACAAGCCAGAAAGTGTTTTTCGTTGCTCTTCTTGCCTGAATAAACAATTATGCAGTTTGCTGGAAATAAGCTGTACTCTGACAGTCGTTCTTATGGAGTGCAGTTCAGCTAATAAAACTCTTTCTGCCTTTCATTGCAAGCAAGCCCGAAAGTGTTTTTATGCTTCATACTGGATTGTAAAAGCAGAGTTGCCGTGTGCTGAAAATAAGTTGTTCTTTGACAGTCTTGAATACTGAGTGCAGTTCAGTTAATAAAACTGTCTTTCTGGTGCTCATTGCAAACAAGCTAGAAATTGTTTTTCTGTGTTCCAAATGTTAGTATAAACAAATATGCAGTCTGCTGAAAGCAAGCTGTTCTTTGATAGTCTTTCTTATGGAGTGCAGATCAGCTAATAAAACTCTTTCTGCCTTTCATTGCAAGCAAGCCCGAAAGTGTTTTTATGCTTCATAATGGATTGTAAAAGCAAAGTTGCCGTGTGCTGAAAACAAGTTGTTCTTTGACAGTCTTGAATACTGAGTGCAGTTCAGTGAACAAAAATGCCTTTCTGGTGCTCATTGCAAACAAGCCAGAAAGTGTTTTTCTGTGTTCCAATTGTTAGTATAAACAAATATGCAGTCTGCTGAAAGCAAGCTGTTCTTTGATAGTCTTTCTTATGGAGTGCAGTTCAGCTAATAAAACTCTTTCTGCCTTTCATTGCAAGCAAGCCCGAAAGTGTTTTTATGCTTTATAATGGATTGTAAAGGCAAAGTTGCAGTTTGCTGAAAACAAGTTGTTCTTTGACAGTCTTGAATTCTGACTGCAGTTCAGCCAATAAAAATGTATTTCTGTCATTCATTGCAAACAAGCCAGAAAGTATTTTTCGTTGCTCTTCTTGTCCGAATAAACAATTATGCAGTTTGCTGGAAATAAGCTGTACTCTGACAGTCGTCCTTATGGAGTGCAGTTCAGCTAATAAAACTCTTTCTGCCTTTCATTGCAAGCAAGCCCGAAAGTGTTTTTATGCTTCATACTGGATTGTAAAAGCAAAGTTGCCGTGTGCTGAAAACAAGTTGTTCTTTGACAGTCTTGAATACTGAGTGCAGTTCAGTTAATAAAACTGTCTTTCTGGTGCTCATTGCAAACAAGCCAGAAAGTGTTTTTCGTTGCTCTTCTTGTCTGAATAAACAAATATGCAGTTTGCTGGAAATAAGCTGTACTCTGACAGTCGTTCTTATGGAGTGCAGTTCAGCTAATAAAACTCTTTCTGCCTTTCATTGCAAGCAAGCCCGAAAGTGTTTTTATGCTTCATACTGGATTGTAAAAGCAAAGTTGCCGTGTGCTGAAAACAAGTTGTTCTTTGACAGTCTTGAATACTGAGTGCAGTTCAGTTAATAAAACTGTCTTTCTGGTGCTCATTGCAAACAAGCTAGAAATTGTTTTTCTGTGTTCCAATTGTTAGTATAAACAAATATGCAGTCTGCTGAAAGCAAGCTGTTCTTTGATAGTCTTTCTTATGGAGTGCAGTTCAGCTAATAAAACTCTTTCTGCATTTCATTGCAAGCAAGCCCGAAAGTGTTTTTATGCTTTATAATGGATTGTAAAAGCAAAGTTGCAGTTTGCTGAAAACAAGTTGTTCTTTGACAGTCTTGAATTCTGACTGCAGTTCAGCCAATAAAAATGTATTTCTGTCATTCATTGCAAACAAGCCAGAAAGTGTTTTTCGTTGCTCTTCTTGTCTGAATAAACAAATATGCAGTTTGCTGGAAATAAGCTGTACTCTGACAGTCGTTCTTATGGAGTGCAGTTCAACTAATAAAACTCTTTCTGCCTTTCATTGCAAGCAAGCCCGAAAGTGTTTTTATGCTTCATACTGGATTGTAAAAGCAAAGTTGCCGTGTGCTGAAAACAAGTTGTTCTTTGACAGTCTTGAATACTGAGTGCAGTTCAGTTAATAAAACTGTCTTTCTGGTGCTCATTGCAAACAAGCCAGAAAGTGTTTTTCGTTGCTCTTCTTGTCTGAATAAACAAATATGCAGTTTGCTGGAAATAAGCTGTACTCTGACAGTCGTCCTTATGGAGTGCAGTTCAGCTAATAAAACTCTTTCTGCCTTTCATTGCAAGCAAGCCCGAAAGTGTTTTTATGCTTCATACTGGATTGTAAAAGCAAAGTTGCCGTGTGCTGAAAACAAGTTGTTCTTTGACAGTCTTGAATACTGAGTGCAGTTCAGTTAATAAAACTGTCTTTCTGGTGCTCATTGCAAACAAGCTAGAAATTGTTTTTCTGTGTTCCAATTGTTAGTATAAACAAATATGCAGTCTGCTGAAAGCAAGCTGTTCTTTGATAGTCTTTCTTATGGAGTGCAGATCAGCTAATAAAACTCTTTCTGCCTTTCATTGCAAGCAAGCCCGAAAGTGTTTTTATGCTTCATAATGGATTGTAAAAGCAAAGTTGCCGTGTGCTGAAAACAAGTTGTTCTTTGACAGTCTTGAATACTGAGTGCAGTTCAGTTAACAAAAATGCCTTTCTGGTGCTCATTGCAAACAAGCCAGAAAGTGTTTTTCGTTGCTCTTCTTGTCTGAATAAACAAATATGCAGTTTGCTGGAAATAAGCTGTACTCTGACAGTCGTTCTTATGGAGTGCAGTTCAGCTAATAAAACTCTTTCTGCCTTTCATTGCAAGCAAGCCCGAAAGTGTTTTAATGCTTCATAATGGATTGTAAAAGCAAAGTTGCTGTGTGCTGAAAACAAGTTGTTCTTTGACAGTCTTGAATTCTGACTGCAGTTCAGCCAATAAAAATGTATTTCTGTCATTCATTGCAAACAAGCCAGAAAGTGTTTTTCGTTGCTCTTCTTGTCTGAATAAACAAATATGCAGTTTGCTGGAAATAAGCTGTACTCTGACAGTCGTTCTTATGGAGTGCAGTTCAGCTAATAAAACTCTTTCTGCCTTTCATTGCAAGCAAGCCCGAAAGTGTTTTTATGCTTCATACTGGATTGTAAAAGCAAAGTTGCCGTGTGCTGAAAACAAGTTGTTCTTTGACAGTCTTGAATACTGAGTGCAGTTCAGTTAACAAAAATGCCTTTCTGGTGCTCATTGCAAACAAGCCAGAAAATGTTTTTCGTTGCTCTTCTTGTCTGAATAAACAAATATGCAGTTTGCTGGAAATAAGCTGTACTCTGACAGTCGTTCTTATGGAGTGCAGTTCAGTTAATAAAACTCTTTCTGCCTTTCATTGCAAGCAAGCCCGAAAGTGTTTTTATGCTTCATACTGGATTGTAAAAGCAAAGTTGCCGTGTGCTGAAAACAAGTTGTTCTTTGACAGTCTTGAATACTGAGTGCAGTTCAGTTAATAAAACTGTCTTTCTGGTGCTCATTGCAAACAAGCCAGAAAGTGTTTTTCGTTGCTCTTCTTGTCTGAATAAACAATTATGCAGTTTGCTGGAAATAAGCTGTACTCTGACAGTCGTCCTTATGGAGTGCAGTTCAGCTAATAAAACTCTTTCTGCCTTTCATTGCAAGCAAGCCCGAAAGTGTTTTTATGCTTCATACTGGATTGTAAAAGCAAAGTTGCCGTGTGCTGAAAACAAGTTGTTCTTTGACAGTCTTGAATACTGAGTGCAGTTCAGTTAATAAAACTGTCTTTCTGGTGCTCATTGCAAACAAGCCAGAAAGTGTTTTTCGTTGCTCTCCTTGTCTGAATAAACAAATATGCAGTTTGCTGGAAATAAGCTGTACTCTGACAGTCGTTCTTATGGAGTGCAGTTCAGCTAATAAAACTCTTTCTGCCTTTCATTGCAAGCAAGCCCGAAAGTGTTTTTATGCTTCATACTGGATTGTAAAAGCAAAGTTGCCGTGTGCTGAAAACAAGTTGTTCTTTGACAGTCTTGAATACTGAGTGCAGTTCAGTTAATAAAACTGTCTTTCTGGTGCTCATTGCAAACAAGCTAGAAATTTTTTTTTTTTTTTCCAATTGTTAGTATAAACAAATATGCAGTCTGCTGAAAGCAAGCTGTTCTTTGATAGTCTTTCTTATGGAGTGCAGTTCAGCTAATAAAACTCTTTCTGCATTTCATTGCAAGCAAGCCCGAAAGTGTTTTAATGCTTCATAATGGATTGTAAAAGCAAAGTTGCTGTGTGCTGAAAACAAGTTGTTCTTTGACAGTCTTGAATTCTGACTGCAGTTCAGCCAATAAAAATGTATTTCTGTCATTCATTGCAAACAAGCCAGAAAGTGTTTTTCGTTGCTCTTCTTGTCTGAATAAACAAATATGCAGTTTGCTGGAAATAAGCTGTACTCTGACAGTCGTTCTTATGGAGTGCAGTTCAGCTAATAAAACTCTTTCTGCCTTTCATTGCAAGCAAGCCCGAAAGTGTTTTTATGCTTCATACTGGATTGTAAAAGCAAAGTTGCCGTGTGCTGAAAACAAGTTGTTCTTTGACAGTCTTGAATACTGAGTGCAGTTCAGTTAACAAAAATGCCTTTCTGGTGCTCATTGCAAACAAGCCAGAAAATGTTTTTCGTTGCTCTTCTTGTCTGAATAAACAAATATGCAGTTTGCTGGAAATAAGCTGTACTCTGACAGTCGTTCTTATGGAGTGCAGTTCAGTTAATAAAATTCTTTCTGCCTTTCATTGCAAGCAAGCCCGAAAGTGTTTTTATGCTTCATACTGGATTGTAAAAGCAAAGTTGCCGTGTGCTGAAAACAAGTTGTTCTTTGACAGTCTTGAATACTGAGTGCAGTTCAGTTAATAAAACTGTCTTTCTGGTGCTCATTGCAAACAAGCTAGAAATTGTTTTTCTGTGTTCCAATTGTGAGTATAAACAAATATGCAGTCTGCTGAAAGCAAGCTGTTCTTTGATAGTCTTTCTTATGGAGTGCAGTTCAGCTAATAAAACTCTTTCTGCATTTCATTGCAAGCAAGCCCGAAAGTGTTTTAATGCTTCATAATGGATTGTAAAAGCAAAGTTGCTGTGTGCTGAAAACAAGTTGTTCTTTGACAGTCTTGAATTCTGACTGCAGTTCAGCCAATAAAAATGTATTTCTGTCATTCATTGCAAACAAGCCAGAAAGTGTTTTTCGTTGCTCTTCTTGTCTGAATAAACAAATATGCAGTTTGCTGGAAATAAGCTGTACTCTGACAGTCGTTCTTATGGAGTGCAGTTCAGCTAATAAAACTCTTTCTGCCTTTCATTGCAAGCAAGCCCGAAAGTGTTTTTATGCTTCATACTGGATTGTAAAAGCAAAGTTGCCGTGTGCTGAAAACAAGTTGTTCTTTGACAGTCTTGAATACTGAGTGCAGTTCAGTTAACAAAAATGCCTTTCTGGTGCTCATTGCAAACAAGCCAGAAAATGTTTTTCGTTGCTCTTCTTGTCTGAATAAACAAATATGCAGTTTGCTGGAAATAAGCTGTACTCTGACAGTCGTTCTTATGGAGTGCAGTTCAGTTAATAAAACTCTTTCTGCCTTTCATTGCAAGCAAGCCCGAAAGTGTTTTTATGCTTCATACTGGATTGTAAAAGCAAAGTTGCCGTGTGCTGAAAACAAGTTGTTCTTTGACAGTCTTGAATACTGAGTGCAGTTCAGTTAATAAAACTGTCTTTCTGGTGCTCATTGCAAACAAGCCAGAAAGTGTTTTTCGTTGCTCTTCTTGTCTGAATAAACAATTATGCAGTTTGCTGGAAATAAGCTGTACTCTGACAGTCGTCCTTATGGAGTGCAGTTCAGCTAATAAAACTCTTTCTGCCTTTCATTGCAAGCAAGCCCGAAAGTGTTTTTATGCTTCATACTGGATTGTAAAAGCAAAGTTGCCGTGTGCTGAAAACAAGTTGTTCTTTGACAGTCTTGAATACTGAGTGCAGTTCAGTTAATAAAACTGTCTTTCTGGTGCTCATTGCAAACAAGCCAGAAAGTGTTTTTCGTTGCTCTCCTTGTCTGAATAAACAAATATGCAGTTTGCTGGAAATAAGCTGTACTCTGACAGTCGTTCTTATGGAGTGCAGTTCAGCTAATAAAACTCTTTCTGCCTTTCATTGCAAGCAAGCCCGAAAGTGTTTTTATGCTTCATACTGGATTGTAAAAGCAAAGTTGCCGTGTGCTGAAAACAAGTTGTTCTTTGACAGTCTTGAATACTGAGTGCAGTTCAGTTAATAAAACTGTCTTTCTGGTGCTCATTGCAAACAAGCCAGAAAGTGTTTTTCGTTGCTCTTCTTGTCTGAATAAACAAATATGCAGTTTGCTGGAAATAAGCTGTACTCTGACAGTCGTTCTTATGGAGTGCAGTTCAGCTAATAAAACTCTTTCTGCCTTTCATTGCAAGCAAGCCCGAAAGTGTTTTTATGCTTCATACTGGATTGTAAAAGCAAAGTTGCCGTGTGCTGAAAACAAGTTGTTCTTTGACAGTCTTGAATACTGAGTGCAGTTCAGTTAATAAAACTGTCTTTCTGGTGCTCATTGCAAACAAGCTAGAAATTTTTTTTTTTTTTCCAATTGTTAGTATAAACAAATATGCAGTCTGCTGAAAGCAAGCTGTTCTTTGATAGTCTTTCTTATGGAGTGCAGTTCAGCTAATAAAACTCTTTCTGCATTTCATTGCAAGCAAGCCCGAAAGTGTTTTAATGCTTCATAATGGATTGTAAAAGCAAAGTTGCTGTGTGCTGAAAACAAGTTGTTCTTTGACAGTCTTGAATTCTGACTGCAGTTCAGCCAATAAAAATGTATTTCTGTCATTCATTGCAAACAAGCCAGAAAGTGTTTTTCATTGCTCTTCTTGTCTGAATAAACAAATATGCAGTTTGCTGGAAATAAGCTGTACTCTGACAGTCGTTCTTATGGAGTGCAGTTCAGCTAATAAAACTCTTTCTGCCTTTCATTGCAAGCAAGCCCGAAAGTGTTTTTATGCTTCATACTGGATTGTAAAAGCAAAGTTGCCGTGTGCTGAAAACAAGTTGTTCTTTGACAGTCTTGAATACTGAGTGCAGTTCAGTTAACAAAAATGCCTTTCTGGTGCTCATTGCAAACAAGCCAGAAAATGTTTTTCGTTGCTCTTCTTGTCTGAATAAACAAATATGCAGTTTGCTGGAAATAAGCTGTACTCTGACAGTCGTTCTTATGGAGTGCAGTTCAGTTAATAAAATTCTTTCTGCCTTTCATTGCAAGCAAGCCCGAAAGTGTTTTTATGCTTCATACTGGATTGTAAAAGCAAAGTTGCCGTGTGCTGAAAACAAGTTGTTCTTTGACAGTCTTGAATACTGAGTGCAGTTCAGTTAATAAAACTGTCTTTCTGGTGCTCATTGCAAACAAGCTAGAAATTGTTTTTCTGTGTTCCAATTGTGAGTATAAACAAATATGCAGTCTGCTGAAAGCAAGCTGTTCTTTGATAGTCTTTCTTATGGAGTGCAGTTCAGCTAATAAAACTCTTTCTGCATTTCATTGCAAGCAAGCCCGAAAGTGTTTTTATGCTTTATAATGGATTGTAAAAGCAAAGTTGCAGTTTGCTGAAAACAAGTTGTTCTTTGACAGTCTTGAATTCTGACTGCAGTTCAGCCAATAAAAATGTATTTCTGTCATTCATTGCAAACAAGCCAGAAAGTGTTTTTCGTTGCTCTTCTTGTCTGAATAAACAAATATGCAGTTTGCTGGAAATAAGCTGTACTCTGACAGTCGTTCTTATGGAGTGCAGTTCAGCTAATAAAACTCTTTCTGCCTTTCATTGCAAGCAAGCCCGAAAGTGTTTTTATGCTTCATACTGGATTGTAAAAGCAAAGTTGCCGAGTGCTGAAAACAAGTTGTTCTTTGACAGTCTTGAAAACTGAGTGCAGTTCAGTTAATAAAACTGTCTTTCTGGTGTTCATTGCAAACAAGCCAGAAAGTGTTTTTCGTTGCTCTTCTTGTCTGAATAAACAAATATGCAGTTTGCTGGAAATAAGCTGTACTCTGACAGTCGTTCTTATGGAGTGCAGTTCAGCTAATAAAACTCTTTCTGCCTTTCATTGCAAGCAAGCCCGAAAGTGTTTTTATGCTTCATACTGGATTGTAAAAGCAAAGTTGCCGTGTGCTGAAAACAAGTTGTTCTTTGACAGTCTTGAATACTGAGTGCAGTTCAGTTAATAAAACTGTCTTTCTGGTGCTCATTGCAAACAAGCCAGAAAGTGTTTTTCGTTGCTCTTCTTGCCTGAATAAACAAATATGCAGTTTGCTGGAAATAAGCTGTACTCTGACAGTCGTTCTTATGGAGTGCAGTTCAGCTAATAAAACTCTTTCTGCCTTTCATTGCAAGCAAGCCCGAAAGTGTTTTTATGCTTCATACTGGATTGTAAAAGCAAAGTTGCCGTGTGCTGAAGACAAGTTGTTCTTTGACAGTCTTGAAAACTGAGTGCAGTTCAGTTAATAAAACTGTCTTTCTGGTGTTCATTGCAAACAAGCCAGAAAGTGTTTTTCGTTGCTCTTCTTGTCTGAATAAACAAATATGCAGTTTGCTGGAAATAAGCTGTACTCTGACAGTCGTTCTTATGGAGTGAAGTTCAGCTAATAAAACTCTTTCTGCCTTTCATTGCAAGCAAGCCCGAAAGTGTTTTTATGCTTCATACTGGATTGTAAAAGCAAAGTTGCCGTGTGCTGAAAACAAGTTGTTCTTTGACAGTCTTGAATACTGAGTGCAGTTCAGTTAATAAAACTGTCTTTCTGGTGCTCATTGCAAACAAGCCAGAAAGTGTTTTTCGTTGCTCTTCTTGCCTGAATAAACAAATATGCAGTCTGCTGAAAGCAAGCTGTTCTTTGATAGTCTTTCTTATGGAGTGCAGTTCAGCTAATAAAACTCTTTCTGCATTTCATTGCAAGCAAGCCCGAAAGTGTTTTTATGCTTTATAATGGATTGTAAAAGCAAAGTTGCAGTTTGCTGAAAACAAGTTGTTCTTTGACAGTCTTGAATTCTGACTGCAGTTCAGCCAATAAAAATGTATTTCTGTCATTCATTGCAAACAAGCCAGAAAGTGTTTTCCGTTGCTCTTCTTGTCTGAATAAACAAATATGCAGTTTGCTGGAAATAAGCTGTACTCTGACAGTCGTTCTTATGGAGTGCAGTTCAGCTAATAAAACTCTTTCTGCCTTTCATTGCAAGCAAGCCCGAAAGTGTTTTTATGCTTCATACTGGATTGTAAAAGCAAAGTTGCCGTGTGCTGAAAACAAGTTGTTCTTTGACAGTCTTGAATACTGAGTGCAGTTCAGTTAATAAAACTGTCTTTCTGGTGCTCATTGCAAACAAGCCAGAAAGTGTTTTTCGTTGCTCTTCTTGTCTGAATAAACAAATATGCAGTTTGCTGGAAATAAGCTGTACTCTGACAGTCTTTCTTATGGAGTGCAGTTCAGCTAATAAAACTCTTTCTGCCTTTCATTGCAAGCAAGCCCGAAAGTGTTTTTATGCTTCATACTGGATTGTAAAAGCAAAGTTGCTGTGTGCTGAAAACAAGTTGTTCTTTGACAGTCTTGAATACTGAGTGCAGTTCAGTTAATAAAACTGTCTTTCTGGTGCTCATTGCAAACAAGCTAGAAATTGTTTTTCTGTGTTCCAATTGTTAGTATAAACAAATATGCAGTCTGCTGAAAGCAAGCTGTTCTTTGATAGTCTTTCTTATGGAGTGCAGTTCAGCTAATAAAACTCTTTCTGCATTTCATTGCAAGCAAGCCCGAAAGTGTTTTAATGCTTCATAATGGATTGTAAAAGCAAAGTTGCTGTGTGCTGAAAACAAGTTGTTCTTTGACAGTCTTGAATTCTGACTGCAGTTCAGCCAATAAAAATGTATTTCTGTCATTCATTGCAAACAAGCCAGAAAGTGTTTTTCGTTGCTCTTCTTGTCTGAATAAACAAATATGCAGTTTGCTGGAAATAAGCTGTACTCTGACAGTCGTTCTTATGGAGTGCAGTTCAGCTAATAAAACTCTTTCTGCCTTTCATTGCAAGCAAGCCCGAAAGTGTTTTTATGCTTCATACTGGATTGTAAAAGCAAAGTTGCCGTGTGCTGAAAACAAGTTGTTCTTTGACAGTCTTGAATACTGAGTGCAGTTCAGTTAACAAAAATGCCTTTCTGGTGCTCATTGCAAACAAGCCAGAAAATGTTTTTCGTTGCTCTTCTTGTCTGAATAAACAAATATGCAGTTTGCTGGAAATAAGCTGTACTCTGACAGTCGTTCTTATGGAGTGCAGTTCAGTTAATAAAACTCTTTCTGCCTTTCATTGCAAGCAAGCCCGAAAGTGTTTTTATGCTTCATACTGGATTGTAAAAGCAAAGTTGCCGTGTGCTGAAAACAAGTTGTTCTTTGACAGTCTTGAATACTGAGTGCAGTTCAGTTAATAAAACTGTCTTTCTGGTGCTCATTGCAAACAAGCCAGAAAGTGTTTTTCGTTGCTCTTCTTGTCTGAATAAACAATTATGCAGTTTGCTGGAAATAAGCTGTACTCTGACAGTCGTCCTTATGGAGTGCAGTTCAGCTAATAAAACTCTTTCTGCCTTTCATTGCAAGCAAGCCCGAAAGTGTTTTTATGCTTCATACTGGATTGTAAAAGCAAAGTTGCCGTGTGCTGAAAACAAGTTGTTCTTTGACAGTCTTGAATACTGAGTGCAGTTCAGTTAATAAAACTGTCTTTCTGGTGCTCATTGCAAACAAGCCAGAAAGTGTTTTTCGTTGCTCTCCTTGTCTGAATAAACAAATATGCAGTTTGCTGGAAATAAGCTGTACTCTGACAGTCGTTCTTATGGAGTGCAGTTCAGCTAATAAAACTCTTTCTGCCTTTCATTGCAAGCAAGCCCGAAAGTGTTTTTATGCTTCATACTGGATTGTAAAAGCAAAGTTGCCGTGTGCTGAAAACAAGTTGTTCTTTGACAGTCTTGAATACTGAGTGCAGTTCAGTTAATAAAACTGTCTTTCTGGTGCTCATTGCAAACAAGCCAGAAAGTGTTTTTCGTTGCTCTTCTTGTCTGAATAAACAAATATGCAGTTTGCTGGAAATAAGCTGTACTCTGACAGTCGTTCTTATGGAGTGCAGTTCAGCTAATAAAACTCTTTCTGCCTTTCATTGCAAGCAAGCCCGAAAGTGTTTTTATGCTTCATACTGGATTGTAAAAGCAAAGTTGCCGTGTGCTGAAAACAAGTTGTTCTTTGACAGTCTTGAATACTGAGTGCAGTTCAGTTAATAAAACTGTCTTTCTGGTGCTCATTGCAAACAAGCCAGAAAGTGTTTTTCGTTGCTCTTCTTGCCTGAATAAACAAATATGCAGTTTGCTGGAAATAAGCTGTACTCTGACAGTCGTTCTTATGGAGTGCAGTTCAGCTAATAAAACTCTTTCTGCCTTTCATTGCAAGCAAGCCCGAAAGTGTTTTTATGCTTCATACTGGATTGTAAAAGCAAAGTTGCCGTGTGCTGAAAACAAGTTGTTCTTTGACAGTCTTGAAAACTGAGTGCAGTTCAGTTAATAAAACTGTCTTTCTGGTGTTCATTGCAAACAAGCCAGAAAGTGTTTTTCGTTGCTCTTCTTGTCTGAATAAACAAATATGCAGTTTGCTGGAAATAAGCTGTACTCTGACAGTCGTTCTTATGGAGTGCAGTTCAGCTAATAAAACTCTTTCTGCCTTTCATTGCAAGCAAGCCCGAAAGTGTTTTTATGCTTCATACTGGATTGTAAAAGCAAAGTTGCCGTGTGCTGAAAACAAGTTGTTCTTTGACAGTCTTGAATACTGAGTGCAGTTCAGTTAATAAAACTGTCTTTCTGGTGCTCATTGCAAACAAGCCAGAAAGTGTTTTTCGTTGCTCTTCTTGCCTGAATAAACAAATATGCAGTCTGCTGAAAGCAAGCTGTTCTTTGATAGTCTTTCTTATGGAGTGCAGTTCAGCTAATAAAACTCTTTCTGCATTTCATTGCAAGCAAGCCCGAAAGTGTTTTTATGCTTTATAATGGATTGTAAAAGCAAAGTTGCAGTTTGCTGAAAACAAGTTGTTCTTTGACAGTCTTGAATTCTGACTGCAGTTCAGCCAATAAAAATGTATTTCTGTCATTCATTGCAAACAAGCCAGAAAGTGTTTTCCGTTGCTCTTCTTGTCTGAATAAACAAATATGCAGTTTGCTGGAAATAAGCTGTACTCTGACAGTCGTTCTTATGGAGTGCAGTTCAGCTAATAAAACTCTTTCTGCCTTTCATTGCAAGCAAGCCCGAAAGTGTTTTTATGCTTCATACTGGATTGTAAAAGCAAAGTTGCCGTGTGCTGAAAACAAGTTGTTCTTTGACAGTCTTGAATACTGAGTGCAGTTCAGTTAATAAAACTGTCTTTCTGGTGCTCATTGCAAACAAGCCAGAAAGTGTTTTTCGTTGCTCTTCTTGTCTGAATAAACAAATATGCAGTTTGCTGGAAATAAGCTGTACTCTGACAGTCTTTCTTATGGAGTGCAGTTCAGCTAATAAAACTCTTTCTGCCTTTCATTGCAAGCAAGCCCGAAAGTGTTTTTATGCTTCATACTGGATTGTAAAAGCAAAGTTGCTGTGTGCTGAAAACAAGTTGTTCTTTGACAGTCTTGAATACTGAGTGCAGTTCAGTTAATAAAACTGTCTTTCTGGTGCTCATTGCAAACAAGCTAGAAATTGTTTTTCTGTGTTCCAATTGTTAGTATAAACAAATATGCAGTCTGCTGAAAGCAAGCTGTTCTTTGATAGTCTTTCTTATGGAGTGCAGTTCAGCTAATAAAACTCTTTCTGCATTTCATTGCAAGCAAGCCCGAAAGTGTTTTAATGCTTCATAATGGATTGTAAAAGCAAAGTTGCTGTGTGCTGAAAACAAGTTGTTCTTTGACAGTCTTGAATTCTGACTGCAGTTCAGCCAATAAAAATGTATTTCTGTCATTCATTGCAAACAAGCCAGAAAGTGTTTTTCGTTGCTCTTCTTGTCTGAATAAACAAATATGCAGTTTGCTGGAAATAAGCTGTACTCTGACAGTCGTTCTTATGGAGTGCAGTTCAGCTAATAAAACTCTTTCTGCCTTTCATTGCAAGCAAGCCCGAAAGTGTTTTTATGCTTCATACTGGATTGTAAAAGCAAAGTTGCCGTGTGCTGAAAACAAGTTGTTCTTTGACAGTCTTGAATACTGAGTGCAGTTCAGTTAACAAAAATGCCTTTCTGGTGCTCATTGCAAACAAGCCAGAAAATGTTTTTCGTTGCTCTTCTTGTCTGAATAAACAAATATGCAGTTTGCTGGAAATAAGCTGTACTCTGACAGTCGTTCTTATGGAGTGCAGTTCAGTTAATAAAACTCTTTCTGCCTTTCATTGCAAGCAAGCCCGAAAGTGTTTTTATGCTTCATACTGGATTGTAAAAGCAAAGTTGCCGTGTGCTGAAAACAAGTTGTTCTTTGACAGTCTTGAATACTGAGTGCAGTTCAGTTAATAAAACTGTCTTTCTGGTGCTCATTGCAAACAAGCCAGAAAGTGTTTTTCGTTGCTCTTCTTGTCTGAATAAACAATTATGCAGTTTGCTGGAAATAAGCTGTACTCTGACAGTCGTCCTTATGGAGTGCAGTTCAGCTAATAAAACTCTTTCTGCCTTTCATTGCAAGCAAGCCCGAAAGTGTTTTTATGCTTCATACTGGATTGTAAAAGCAAAGTTGCCGTGTGCTGAAAACAAGTTGTTCTTTGACAGTCTTGAATACTGAGTGCAGTTCAGTTAATAAAACTGTCTTTCTGGTGCTCATTGCAAACAAGCCAGAAAGTGTTTTTCGTTGCTCTCCTTGTCTGAATAAACAAATATGCAGTTTGCTGGAAATAAGCTGTACTCTGACAGTCGTTCTTATGGAGTGCAGTTCAGCTAATAAAACTCTTTCTGCCTTTCATTGCAAGCAAGCCCGAAAGTGTTTTTATGCTTCATACTGGATTGTAAAAGCAAAGTTGCCGTGTGCTGAAAACAAGTTGTTCTTTGACAGTCTTGAATACTGAGTGCAGTTCAGTTAATAAAACTGTCTTTCTGGTGCTCATTGCAAACAAGCCAGAAAGTGTTTTTCGTTGCTCTTCTTGTCTGAATAAACAAATATGCAGTTTGCTGGAAATAAGCTGTACTCTGACAGTCGTTCTTATGGAGTGCAGTTCAGCTAATAAAACTCTTTCTGCCTTTCATTGCAAGCAAGCCCGAAAGTGTTTTTATGCTTCATACTGGATTGTAAAAGCAAAGTTGCCGTGTGCTGAAAACAAGTTGTTCTTTGACAGTCTTGAATACTGAGTGCAGTTCAGTTAATAAAACTGTCTTTCTGGTGCTCATTGCAAACAAGCTAGAATTTTTTTTTTTTTTTTCCAATTGTTAGTATAAACAAATATGCAGTCTGCTGAAAGCAAGCTGTTCTTTGATAGTCTTTCTTATGGAGTGCAGTTCAGCTAATAAAACTCTTTCTGCATTTCATTGCAAGCAAGCCCGAAAGTGTTTTAATGCTTCATAATGGATTGTAAAAGCAAAGTTGCTGTGTGCTGAAAACAAGTTGTTCTTTGACAGTCTTGAATTCTGACTGCAGTTCAGCCAATAAAAATGTATTTCTGTCATTCATTGCAAACAAGCCAGAAAGTGTTTTTCGTTGCTCTTCTTGTCTGAATAAACAAATATGCAGTTTGCTGGAAATAAGCTGTACTCTGACAGTCGTTCTTATGGAGTGCAGTTCAGCTAATAAAACTCTTTCTGCCTTTCATTGCAAGCAAGCCCGAAAGTGTTTTTATGCTTCATACTGGATTGTAAAAGCAAAGTTGCCGTGTGCTGAAAACAAGTTGTTCTTTGACAGTCTTGAATACTGAGTGCAGTTCAGTTAACAAAAATGCCTTTCTGGTGCTCATTGCAAACAAGCCAGAAAATGTTTTTCGTTGCTCTTCTTGTCTGAATAAACAAATATGCAGTTTGCTGGAAATAAGCTGTACTCTGACAGTCGTTCTTATGGAGTGCAGTTCAGTTAATAAAATTCTTTCTGCCTTTCATTGCAAGCAAGCCCGAAAGTGTTTTTATGCTTCATACTGGATTGTAAAAGCAAAGTTGCCGTGTGCTGAAAACAAGTTGTTCTTTGACAGTCTTGAATACTGAGTGCAGTTCAGTTAATAAAACTGTCTTTCTGGTGCTCATTGCAAACAAGCTAGAAATTGTTTTTCTGTGTTCCAATTGTGAGTATAAACAAATATGCAGTCTGCTGAAAGCAAGCTGTTCTTTGATAGTCTTTCTTATGGAGTGCAGTTCAGCTAATAAAACTCTTTCTGCATTTCATTGCAAGCAAGCCCGAAAGTGTTTTTATGCTTCATACTGGATTGTAAAAGCAAAGTTGCCGTGTGCTGAAAACAAGTTGTTCTTTGACAGTCTTGAATACTGAGTGCAGTTCAGTTAATAAAACTGTCTTTCTGGTGCTCATTGCAAACAAGCCAGAAAGTGTTTTTCGTTGCTCTCCTTGTCTGAATAAACAAATATGCAGTTTGCTGGAAATAAGCTGTACTCTGACAGTCGTTCTTATGGAGTGCAGTTCAGCTAATAAAACTCTTTCTGCCTTTCATTGCAAGCAAGCCCGAAAGTGTTTTTATGCTTCATACTGGATTGTAAAAGCAAAGTTGCCGTGTGCTGAAAACAAGTTGTTCTTTGACAGTCTTGAATACTGAGTGCAGTTCAGTTAATAAAACTGTCTTTCTGGTGCTCATTGCAAACAAGCCAGAAAGTGTTTTTCGTTGCTCTTCTTGTCTGAATAAACAAATATGCAGTTTGCTGGAAATAAGCTGTACTCTGACAGTCGTTCTTATGGAGTGCAGTTCAGCTAATAAAACTCTTTCTGCCTTTCATTGCAAGCAAGCCCGAAAGTGTTTTTATGCTTCATACTGGATTGTAAAAGCAAAGTTGCCGTGTGCTGAAAACAAGTTGTTCTTTGACAGTCTTGAATACTGAGTGCAGTTCAGTTAATAAAACTGTCTTTCTGGTGCTCATTGCAAACAAGCTAGAAATTTTTTTTTTTTTTTCCAATTGTTAGTATAAACAAATATGCAGTCTGCTGAAAGCAAGCTGTTCTTTGATAGTCTTTCTTATGGAGTGCAGTTCAGCTAATAAAACTCTTTCTGCATTTCATTGCAAGCAAGCCCGAAAGTGTTTTAATGCTTCATAATGGATTGTAAAAGCAAAGTTGCTGTGTGCTGAAAACAAGTTGTTCTTTGACAGTCTTGAATTCTGACTGCAGTTCAGCCAATAAAAATGTATTTCTGTCATTCATTGCAAACAAGCCAGAAAGTGTTTTTCGTTGCTCTTCTTGTCTGAATAAACAAATATGCAGTTTGCTGGAAATAAGCTGTACTCTGACAGTCGTTCTTATGGAGTGCAGTTCAGCTAATAAAACTCTTTCTGCCTTTCATTGCAAGCAAGCCCGAAAGTGTTTTTATGCTTCATACTGGATTGTAAAAGCAAAGTTGCCGTGTGCTGAAAACAAGTTGTTCTTTGACAGTCTTGAATACTGAGTGCAGTTCAGTTAATAAAACTGTCTTTCTGGTGCTCATTGCAAACAAGCCAGAAAGTGTTTTTCGTTGCTCTTCTTGTCTGAATAAACAAATATGCAGTTTGCTGGAAATAAGCTGTACTCTGACAGTCGTTCTTATGGAGTGCAGTTCAGCTAATAAAACTCTTTCTGCCTTTCATTGCAAGCAAGCCCGAAAGTGTTTTTATGCTTCATACTGGATTGTAAAAGCAAAGTTGCCGTGTGCTGAAAACAAGTTGTTCTTTGACAGTCTTGAATACTGAGTGCAGTTCAGTTAATAAAACTGTCTTTCTGGTGCTCATTGCAAACAAGCTAGAAATTTTTTTTTTTTTTTCCAATTGTTAGTATAAACAAATATGCAGTCTGCTGAAAGCAAGCTGTTCTTTGATAGTCTTTCTTATGGAGTGCAGTTCAGCTAATAAAACTCTTTCTGCATTTCATTGCAAGCAAGCCCGAAAGTGTTTTAATGCTTCATAATGGATTGTAAAAGCAAAGTTGCTGTGTGCTGAAAACAAGTTGTTCTTTGACAGTCTTGAATTCTGACTGCAGTTCAGCCAATAAAAATGTATTTCTGTCATTCATTGCAAACAAGCCAGAAAGTGTTTTTCGTTGCTCTTCTTGTCTGAATAAACAAATATGCAGTTTGCTGGAAATAAGCTGTACTCTGACAGTCGTTCTTATGGAGTGCAGTTCAGCTAATAAAACTCTTTCTGCCTTTCATTGCAAGCAAGCCCGAAAGTGTTTTTATGCTTCATACTGGATTGTAAAAGCAAAGTTGCCGTGTGCTGAAAACAAGTTGTTCTTTGACAGTCTTGAATACTGAGTGCAGTTCAGTTAACAAAAATGCCTTTCTGGTGCTCATTGCAAACAAGCCAGAAAATGTTTTTCGTTGCTCTTCTTGTCTGATTAAACAAATATGCAGTTTGCTGGAAATAAGCTGTACTCTGACAGTCGTTCTTATGGAGTGCAGTTCAGTTAATAAAATTCTTTCTGCCTTTCATTGCAAGCAAGCCCGAAAGTGTTTTTATGCTTCATACTGGATTGTAAAAGCAAAGTTGCCGTGTGCTGAAAACAAGTTGTTCTTTGACAGTCTTGAATACTGAGTGCAGTTCAGTTAATAAAACTGTCTTTCTGGTGCTCATTGCAAACAAGCTAGAAATTGTTTTTCTGTGTTCCAATTGTGAGTATAAACAAATATGCAGTCTGCTGAAAGCAAGCTGTTCTTTGATAGTCTTTCTTATGGAGTGCAGTTCAGCTAATAAAACTCTTTCTGCATTTCATTGCAAGCAAGCCCGAAAGTGTTTTTATGCTTTATAATGGATTGTAAAAGCAAAGTTGCAGTTTGCTGAAAACAAGTTGTTCTTTGACAGTCTTGAATTCTGACTGCAGTTCAGCCAATAAAAATGTATTTCTGTCATTCATTGCAAACAAGCCAGAAAGTGTTTTTCGTTGCTCTTCTTGTCTGAATAAACAAATATGCAGTTTGCTGGAAATAAGCTGTACTCTGACAGTCGTTCTTATGGAGTGCAGTTCAGCTAATAAAACTCTTTCTGCCTTTCATTGCAAGCAAGCCCGAAAGTGTTTTTATGCTTCATACTGGATTGTAAAAGCAAAGTTGCCGTGTGCTGAAAACAAGTTGTTCTTTGACAGTCTTGAAAACTGAGTGCAGTTCAGTTAATAAAACTGTCTTTCTGGTGTTCATTGCAAACAAGCCAGAAAGTGTTTTTCGTTGCTCTTCTTGTCTGAATAAACAAATATGCAGTTTGCTGGAAATAAGCTGTACTCTGACAGTCGTTCTTATGGAGTGCAGTTCAGCTAATAAAACTCTTTCTGCCTTTCATTGCAAGCAAGCCCGAAAGTGTTTTTATGCTTCATACTGGATTGTAAAAGCAAAGTTGCCGTGTGCTGAAAACAAGTTGTTCTTTGACAGTCTTGAATACTGAGTGCAGTTCAGTTAATAAAACTGTCTTTCTGGTGCTCATTGCAAACAAGCCAGAAAGTGTTTTTCGTTGCTCTTCTTGCCTGAATAAACAAATATGCAGTTTGCTGGAAATAAGCTGTACTCTGACAGTCGTTCTTATGGAGTGCAGTTCAGCTAATAAAACTCTTTCTGCCTTTCATTGCAAGCAAGCCCGAAAGTGTTTTTATGCTTCATACTGGATTGTAAAAGCAAAGTTGCCGTGTGCTGAAAACAAGTTGTTCTTTGACAGTCTTGAAAACTGAGTGCAGTTCAGTTAATAAAACTGTCTTTCTGGTGTTCATTGCAAACAAGCCAGAAAGTGTTTTTCGTTGCTCTTCTTGTCTGAATAAACAAATATGCAGTTTGCTGGAAATAAGCTGTACTCTGACAGTCGTTCTTATGGAGTGCAGTTCAGCTAATAAAACTCTTTCTGCCTTTCATTGCAAGCAAGCCCGAAAGTGTTTTTATGCTTCATACTGGATTGTAAAAGCAAAGTTGCCGTGTGCTGAAAACAAGTTGTTCTTTGACAGTCTTGAATACTGAGTGCAGTTCAGTTAATAAAACTGTCTTTCTGGTGCTCATTGCAAACAAGCCAGAAAGTGTTTTTCGTTGCTCTTCTTGCCTGAATAAACAAATATGCAGTCTGCTGAAAGCAAGCTGTTCTTTGATAGTCTTTCTTATGGAGTGCAGTTCAGCTAATAAAACTCTTTCTGCATTTCATTGCAAGCAAGCCCGAAAGTGTTTTTATGCTTTATAATGGATTGTAAAAGCAAAGTTGCAGTTTGCTGAAAACAAGTTGTTCTTTGACAGTCTTGAATTCTGACTGCAGTTCAGCCAATAAAAATGTATTTCTGTCATTCATTGCAAACAAGCCAGAAAGTGTTTTTCGTTGCTTTTCTTGTCTGAATAAACAAATATGCAGTTTGCTGGAAATAAGCTGTAATCTGACAGTCGTTCTTATGGAGTGCAGTTCAGCTAATAAAACTCTTTCTGCCTTTCATTGCAAGCAAGCCCGAAAGTGTTTATATGCTTCATACTGGATTGTAAAAGCAAAGTTGCCGTGTGCTGAAAACAAGTTGTTCTTTGACAGTCTTGAAAACTGAGTGCAGTTCAGTTAATAAAACTGTCTTTCTGGTGTTCATTGCAAACAAGCCAGAAAGTGTTTTTCGTTGCTCTTCTTGTCTGAATAAACAAATATGCAGTTTGCTGGAAATAAGCTGTACTCTGACAGTCGTTCTTATGGAGTGCAGTTCAGCTAATAAAACTCTTTCTGCCTTTCATTGCAAGCAAGCCCGAAAGTGTTTTTATGCTTCATACTGGATTGTAAAAGCAAAGTTGCCGTGTGCTGAAAACAAGTTGTTCTTTGACAGTCTTGAAAACTGAGTGCAGTTCAGTTAATAAAACTGTCTTTCTGGTGTTCATTGCAAACAAGCCAGAAAGTGTTTTTCGTTGCTCTTCTTGTCTGAATAAACAAATATGCAGTTTGCTGGAAATAAGCTGTACTCTGACAGTCGTTCTTATGGAGTGCAGTTCAGCTAATAAAACTCTTTCTGCCTTTCATTGCAAGCAAGCCCGAAAGTGTTTTTATGCTTCATACTGGATTGTAAAAGCAAAGTTGCCGTGTGCTGAAAACAAGTTGTTCTTTGACAGTCTTGAAAACTGAGTGCAGTTCAGTTAATAAAACTGTCTTTCTGGTGTTCATTGCAAACAAGCCAGAAAGTGTTTTTCGTTGCTCTTCTTGTCTGAATAAACAAATATGCAGTTTGCTGGAAATAAGCTGTACTCTGACAGTCGTTCTTATGGAGTGCAGTTCAGCTAATAAAACTCTTTCTGCCTTTCATTGCAAGCAAGCCCGAAAGTGTTTTTATGCTTCATACTGGATTGTAAAAGCAAAGTTGCCGTGTGCTGAAAACAAGTTGTTCTTTGACAGTCTTGAATACTGAGTGCAGTTCAGTTAATAAAACTGTCTTTCTGGTGCTCATTGCAAACAAGCCAGAAAGTGTTTTTCGTTGCTCTTCTTGCCTGAATAAACAAATATGCAGTCTGCTGAAAGCAAGCTGTTCTTTGATAGTCTTTCTTATGGAGTGCAGTTCAGCTAATAAAACTCTTTCTGCATTTCATTGCAAGCAAGCCCGAAAGTGTCTTTATGCTTTATAATGGATTGTAAAAGCAAAGTTGCAGTTTGCTGAAAACAAGTTGTTCTTTGACAGTCTTGAATTCTGACTGCAGTTCAGCCAATAAAAATGTATTTCTGTCATTCATTGCAAACAAGCCAGAAAGTGTTTTTCGTTGCTCTTCTTGTCTGAATAAACAAATATGCAGTTTGCTCTAAATAAGCTGTAATCTGACAGTCGTTCTTATGGAGTGCAGTTCAGCTAATAAAACTCTTTCTGCCTTTCATTGCAAGCAAGCCCGAAAGTGTTTATATGCTTCATACTGGATTGTAAAAGCAAAGTTGCCGTGTGCTGAAAACAAGTTGTTCTTTGACAGTCTTGAAAACTGAGTGCAGTTCAGTTAATAAAACTGTCTTTCTGGTGTTCATTGCAAACAAGCCAGAAAGTGTTTTTCGTTGCTCTTCTTGTCTGAATAAACAAATATGCAGTTTGCTGGAAATAAGCTGTACTCTGACAGTCGTTCTTATGGAGTGCAGTTCAGCTAATAAAACTCTTTCTGCCTTTCATTGCAAGCAAGCCCGAAAGTGTTTTTATGCTTCATACTGGATTGTAAAAGCAAAGTTGCCGTGTGCTGAAAACAAGTTGTTCTTTGACAGTCTTGAATACTGAGTGCAGTTCAGTTAATAAAACTGTCTTTCTGGTGCTCATTGCAAACAAGCCAGAAAGTGTTTTTCGTTGCTCTTCTTGTCTGAATAAACAAATATGCAGTTTGCTGGAAATAAGCTGTACTCTGACAGTCGTTCTTATGGAGTGCAGTTCAGCTAATAAAACTCTTTCTGCCTTTCATTGCAAGCAAGCCCGAAAGTGTTTTTATGCTTCATACTGGATTGTAAAAGCAAAGTTGCCGTGTGCTGAAAACAAGTTGTTCTTTGACAGTCTTGAATACTGAGTGCAGTTCAGTTAATAAAACTGTCTTTCTGGTGCTCATTGCAAACAAGCTAGAAATTGTTTTTCTGTGTTCCAATTGTTAGTATAAACAAATATGCAGTCTGCTGAAAGCAAGCTGTTCTTTGATAGTCTTTCTTATGGAGTGCAGTTCAGCTAATAAAACTCTTTCTGCATTTCATTGCAAGCAAGCCCGAAAGTGTTTTTATGCTTTATAATGGATTGTAAAAGCAAAGTTGCAGTTTGCTGAAAACAAGTTGTTCTTTGACAGTCTTGAATTCTGACTGCAGTTCAGCCAATAAAAATGTATTTCTGTCATTCATTGCAAACAAGCCAGAAAGTGTTTTTCGTTGCTCTTCTTGTCTGAATGAACAAATATGCAGTTTGCTGGAAATAAGCTGTACTCTGACAGTCGTTCTTATGGAGTGCAGTTCAGCTAATAAAACTCTTTCTGCATTTCATTGCAAGCAAGCCCGAAAGTGTTTTTATGCTTTATAATGGATTGTAAAAGCAAAGTTGCAGTTTGCTGAAAACAAGTTGTTCTTTGACAGTCTTGAATTCTGACTGCAGTTCAGCCAATAAAAATGTATTTCTGTCATTCATTGCAAACAAGCCAGAAAGTGTTTTTCGTTGCTCTTCTTGTCTGAATAAACAAATATGCAGTTTGCTGGAAATAAGCTGTACTCTGACAGTCGTTCTTATGGAGTGCAGTTCAACTAATAAAACTCTTTCTGCCTTTCATTGCAAGCAAGCCCGAAAGTGTTTTTATGCTTCATACTGGATTGTAAAAGCAAAGTTGCCGTGTGCTGAAAACAAGTTGTTCTTTGACAGTCTTGAATACTGAGTGCAGTTCAGTTAATAAAACTGTCTTTCTGGTGCTCATTGCAAACAAGCCAGAAAGTGTTTTTCGTTGCTCTTCTTGTCTGAATAAACAAATATGCAGTTTGCTGGAAATAAGCCGTACTCTGACAGTCGTTCTTATGGAGTGCAGTTCAGCTAATAAAACTCTTTCTGCCTTTCATTGCAAGCAAGCCCGAAAGTGTTTTTATGCTTCATACTGGATTGTAAAGGCAGAGTTGCCGTGTGCTGAAAATAAGTTGTTCTTTGACAGTCTTGAATACTGAGTGCAGTTCAGTTAATAAAACTGTCTTTCTGGTGCTCATTGCAAACAAGCTAGAAATTGTTTTTCTGTGTTCCAATTGTTAGTATAAACAAATATGCAGTCTGCTGAAAGCAAGCTGTTCTTTGATAGTCTTTCTTATGGAGTGCACTTCAGCTAATAAAACTCTTTCTGCCTTTCATTGCAAGCAAGCCCGAAAGTGTTTTTATGCTTTATAATGGATTGTAAAGGCAAAGTTGCAGTTTGCTGAAAACAAGTTGTTCTTTGACAGTCTTGAATTCTGACTGCAGTTCAGCCAATAAAAATGTATTTCTGTCATTCATTGCAAACAAGCCAGAAAGTGTTTTTCGTTGCTCTTCTTGTCTGAATAAACAATTATGCAGTTTGCTGGAAATAAGCTGTACTCTGACAGTCGTCCTTATGGAGTGCAGTTCAGCTAATAAAACTCTTTCTGCCTTTCATTGCAAGCAAGCCCGAAAGTGTTTTTATGCTTCATACTGGATTGTAAAAGCAAAGTTGCCGTGTGCTGAAAACAAGTTGTTCTTTGACAGTCTTGAATTCTAACTGCAGTTCAGCCAATAAAAATGTATTTCTGTCATTCATTGCAAACAAGCCAGAAAGTGTTTTTCGTTGCTCTTCTTGTCTGAATAAACAATTATGCAGTTTGCTGGAAATAAGCTGTACTCTGACAGTCGTCCTTATGGAGTGCAGTTCAGCTAATAAAACTCTTTCTGCCTTTTATTGCAAGCAAGCCCGAAAGTGTTTTTATGCTTCATAATGGATTGTAAAAGCAAAGTTGCCGTGTGCTGAAAACAAGTTGTTCTTTGACAGTCTTGAATACTGAGTGCAGTTCAGTTAACAAAAATGCCTTTCTGGTGCTCATTGCAAACAAGCCAGAAAGTGTTTTTCTGTGTTCCAATTGTTAGTATAAACAAATATGCAGTCTGCTGAAAGCAAGCTGTTCTTTGATAGTCGTTCTTATGGAGTGCAGTTCAGCTAATAAAACTCTTTCTGCCTTTCATTGCAAGCAAGCCCGAAAGTGTTTTTATGCTTCATACTGGATCGTAAAAGCAAAGTTGCCGTGTGCTGAAAACAAGTTGTTCTTTGACAGTCTTGAATACTGAGTGCAGTTCAGTTAATAAAACTGTCTTTCTGGTGCTCATTGCAAACAAGCTAGAAATTGTTTTTCTGTGTTCCAATTGTTAGTATAAACAAATATACAGTCTGCTGAAAGCAAGCTGTTCTTTGATAGTCTTTCTTATGGAGTGCAGTTCAGCTAATAAATCTCTTTCTGCCTTTCATTGCAAGCAAGCCCAAAAGTGTTTTTATGCTTCATAATGGATTGTAAAAGCAAAGTTGCTGTGTGCTGAAAACAAGTTGTTCTTTGACAGTCTTGAATTCTGACTGCAGTTCAGCCAATAAAAATGTATTTCTGTCATTCATTGCAAACAAGCCAGAAAGTGTTTTTCGTTGCTCTTCTTGTCTGAATAAACAAATATGCAGTTTGCTGGGAATAAGCTGTACTCTGACAGTCGTTCTTATGGAGTGCAGTTCAGCTAATAAAACTCTTTCTGCCTTTCATTGCAAGCAAGCCCGAAAGTGTTTTTATGCTTCATACTGGATTGTAAAAGCAAAGTTGCCGTGTGCTGAAAACAAGTTGTTCTTTGACATTCTTGAATACTGAGTGCAGTTCAGTTAATAAAACTGTCTTTCTGGTGCTCATTGCAAACAAGCCAGAAAGTGTTTTTCGTTGCTCTCCTTGTCTGAATAAACAAATATGCCGTTTGCTGGAAATAAGCTGTACTCTGACAGTCGTTCTTATGGAGTGCAGTTCAGCTAATAAAACTCTTTCTGCCTTTCATTGCAAGCAAGCCCGAAAGTGTTTTTATGCTTCATACTGGATTGTAAAAGCAAAGTCGCCGTGTGCTGAAAACAAGTTGTTCTTTGACAGTCTTGAATACTGAGTGCAGTTCAGTTAAGAAAAATGCCTTTCTGGTGCTCATTGCAAGCAAGCCAGAAAGTGTTTTTCGTTGCTCTCCTTGTCTGAGGTGTCTGCCGTGTGCTGTCTGCCGTGTGCTGAAAACAAGTTGTTCTTTGACAGTCTTGAATACTGAGTGCAGTTCAGTTAATAAAACTGTCTTTCTGGTGCTCATTGCAAGCAAGCCCGAAAGTGTTTTTATGCTTCATACTGGATTGTAAAAGCAAAGTTGCCGTGTGCTGAAAACAAGTTGTTCTTTGACAGTCTTGAATACTGAGTGCAGTTCAGTTAATAAAACTGTCTTTCTGGTGCTCATTGCAAACAAGCTAGAAATTGTTTTTCTGTGTTCCAATTGTTAGTATAAACAAATATACAGTCTGCTGAAAGCAAGCTGTTCTTTGATAGTCTTTCTTATGGAGTGCAGTTCAGCTAATAAAACTCTTTCTGCCTTTCATTGCAAGCAAGCCCAAAAGTGTTTTTATGCTTTATAATGGATTGTAAAGGCAAAGTTGCAGTTTGCTGAAAACAAGTTGTTCTTTGACAGTCTTGAATTCTGACTGCAGTTCAGCCAATAAAAATGTATTTCTGTCATTCATTGCAAACAAGCCAGAAAGTGTTTTTCGTTGCTCTTCTTGTCTGAATAAACAATTATGCAGTTTGCTGGAAATAAGCTGTACTCTGACAGTCGTCCTCATGGAGTGCAGTTCAGCTAATAAAACTCTTTCTGCCTTTCATTGCAAGCAAGCCCGAAAGTGTTTTTATGCTTCATACTGGATTGTAAAAGCAAAGTTGCTGTGTGCTGAAAACAAGTTGTTCTTTGACATTCTTGAATACTGAGTGCAGTTCAGTTAATAAAACTGTCTTTCTGGTGCTCATTGCAAGCAAGCCAGAAAGTGTTTTTCGTTGCTCTCCTTGTCTGAATAAACAAATATGCAGTTTGCTGGAAATAAGCTGTACTCTGACAGTCGTTCTTATGGAGTGCAGTTCAGCTAATAAAACTCTTTCTGCCTTTCATTGCAAGCAAGCCCGAAAGTGTTTTTATGCTTCATACTGGATTGTAAAAGCAAAGTTGCCGTGTGCTGAAAACAAGTTGTTCTTTGACAGTCTTGAATGCTGAGTGCAGTTCAGTTAATAAAACTGTCTTTCTGGTGCTCATTGCAAACAAGCTAGAAATTGTTTTTCTGTGTTCCAATTGTTAGTATAAACAAATATGCAGTCTGCTGAAAGCAAGCTGTTCTTTGATAGTCTTTCTTATGGAGTGCAGTTCAGCTAATAAAACTCTTTCTGCATTTCATTGCAAGCAAGCCCGAAAGTGTTTTTATGCTTTATAATGGATTGTAAAAGCAAAGTTGCAGTTTGCTGAAAACAAGTTGTTCTTTGACAGTCTTGAATTCTGACTGCAGTTCAGCCAATAAAAATGTATTTCTGTCATACATTGCAAACAAGCCAGAAAGTGTTTTTCGTTGCTCTTCTTGTCTGAATAAACAAATATGCAGTTTGCTGGGAATAAGCTGTACTCTGACAGTCGTTCTTATGGAGTGCAGTTCAGCTAATAAAACTCTTTCTGCCTTTCATTGCAAGCAAGCCCGAAAGTGTTTTTATGCTTCATACTGGATTGTAAAAGCAAAGTTGCCGTGTGCTGAAAACAAGTTGTTCTTTGACATTCTTGAATACTGAGTGCAGTTCAGTTAATAAAACTGTCTTTCTGGTGCTCATTGCAAACAAGCCAGAAAGTGTTTTTCGTTGCTCTCCTTGTCTGAATAAACAAATATGCCGTTTGCTGGAAATAAGCTGTACTCTGACAGTCGTTCTTATGGAGTGCAGTTCAGCTAATAAAACTCTTTCTGCCTTTCATTGCAAGCAAGCCCGAAAGTGTTTTTATGCTTCATACTGGATTGTAAAAGCAAAGTTGCCATGTGCTGAAAACAAGTTGTTCTTTGACAGTCTTGAATACTGAGTGCAGTTCAGTTAAGAAAAATGCCTTTCTGGTGCTCATTGCAAGCAAGCCCGAAAGTGTTTTTCTTTGCTCTTCTCGTATGCATAAGCAGAGATGCAGTTTGCTGGAAATAAGCCGTACTCTGACAGTCGTTCTTATGGAGTGCAGTTCAGCTAATAAAACTCTTTCTGCCTTTTATTGCAAGCAAGCCCGAAAGTGTTTTTATGCTTCATAATGGATTGTAAAAGCAAAGTTGCCGTGTGCTGAAAACAAGTTGTTCTTTGACAGTCTTGAATACTGAGTGCAGTTCAGTTAACAAAAATGCCTTTCTGGTGCTCATTGCAAACAAGCCAGAAAGTGTTTTTCTGTGTTCCAATTGTTAGTATAAACAAATATGCAGTCTGCTGAAAGCAAGCTGTTCTTTGATAGTCGTTCTTATGGAGTGCAGTTCAGCTAATAAAACTCTTTCTGCCTTTCATTGCAAGCAAGCCCGAAAGTGTTTTTATGCTTCATACTGGATTGTAAAAGCAAAGTTGCCATGTGCTGAAAACAAGTTGTTCTTTGACAGTCTTGAATACTGAGTGCAGTTCAGTTAAGAAAAATGCCTTTCTGGTGCTCATTGCAAGCAAGCCCGAAAGTGTTTTTCTTTGCTCTTCTCGTATGCATAAGCAGAGATGCAGTTTGCTGGAAATAAGCCGTACTCTGACAGTCGTTCTTATGGAGTGCAGTTCAGCTAATAAAACTCTTTCTGCCTTTTATTGCAAGCAAGCCCGAAAGTGTTTTTATGCTTCATAATGGATTGTAAAAGCAAAGTTGCCGTGTGCTGAAAACAAGTTGTTCTTTGACAGTCTTGAATACTGAGTGCAGTTCAGTTAACAAAAATGCCTTTCTGGTGCTCATTGCAAACAAGCCAGAAAGTGTTTTTCTGTGTTCCAATTGTTAGTATAAACAAATATGCAGTCTGCTGAAAGCAAGCTGTTCTTTGATAGTCGTTCTTATGGAGTGCAGTTCAGCTAATAAAACTCTTTCTGCCTTTCATTGCAAGCAAGCCCGAAAGTGTTTTTATGCTTCATACTGGATTGTAAAAGCAAAGTTGCCGTGTGCTGAAAACAAGTTGTTCTTTGACAGTCTTGAATACTGAGTGCAGTTCAGTTAATAAAACTGTCTTTCTGGTGCTCATTGCAAACAAGCTAGAAATTGTTTTTCTGTGTTCCAATTGTTAGTATAAACAAATATGCAGTCTGCTGAAAGCAAGCTGTTCTTTGATAGTCTTTCTTATGGAGTGCAGTTCAGCTAATAAAACTCTTTCTGCATTTCATTGCAAGCAAGCCCGAAAGTGTTTTTATGCTTTATAATGGATTGTAAAAGCAAAGTTGCAGTTTGCTGAAAACAAGTTGTTCTTTGACAGTCTTGAATTCTGACTGCAGTTCAGCCAATAAAAATGTATTTCTGTCATTCATTTCAAACAAGCCAGAAAGTGTTTTTCGTTGCTCTTCTTGTCTGAATAAACAAATATGCAGTTTGCTGGAAATAAGCTGTACTCTGACAGTCGTTCTTATGGAGTGCAGTTCAGCTAATAAAACTCTTTCTGCCTTTCATTGCAAGCAAGCCCGAAAGTGTTTTTATGCTTCATACTGGATTGTAAAAGCAAAGTTGCCGTGTGCTGAAAACAAGTTGTTCTTTGACAGTCTTGAATACTGAGTGCAGTTCAGTTAATAAAACTGTCTTTCTGGTGCTCATTGCAAACAAGCCAGAAAGTGTTTTTCGTTGCTCTTCTTGTCTGAATAAACAAATATGCAGTTTGCTGGAAATAAGCTGTACTCTGACAGTCGTTCTTATGGATTGCAGTTCAGCTAATAAAACTCTTTCTGCCTTTCATTGCAAGCAAGCCCGAAAGTGTTTTTATGCTTCATACTGGATTGTAAAAGCAAAGTTGCCGTGTGCTGAAAACAAGTTGTTCTTTGACAGTCTTGAATACTGAGTGCAGTTCAGTTAATAAAACTGTCTTTCTGGTGCTCATTGCAAACAAGCTAGAAATTGTTTTTCTGTGTTCCAATTGTTAGTATAAACAAATATGCAGTCTGCTGAAAGCAAGCTGTTCTTTGATAGTCTTTCTTATGGAGTGCAGATCAGCTAATAAAACTCTTTCTGCCTTTCACTGCAAGCAAGCCCGAAAGTGTTTTTATGCTTCATAATGGATTGTAAAAGCAAAGTAGAAGTTTGCTGAAAACAAGTTGTTCTTTGACAGTCTTGAATTCTGACTGCAGTTCAGCCAATAAAAATGTATTTCTGTCATTCATTGCAAACAAGCCAGAAAGTGTTTTTCGTTGCTCTTCTTGTCTGAATAAACAAATATGCAGTTTGCTGGAAATAAGCTGTACTCTGACAGTCGTTCTTATGGAGTGCAGTTCAGCTAATAAAACTCTTTCTGCCTTTCATTGCAAGCAAGCCCGAAAGTGTTTTTATGCTTCATACTGGATTGTAAAAGCAAAGTTGCCGTGTGCTGAAAACAAGTTGTTCTTTGACAGTCTTGAATACTGAGTGCAGTTCAGTTAACAAAAATGCCTTTCTGGTGCTCATTGCAAACAAGCCAGAAAGTGTTTTTCTGTGTTCCAATTGTTAGTATAAACAAATATGCAGTCTGCTGAAAGCAAGCTGTTCTTTGATAGTCTTTCTTATGGAGTGCAGTTCAGCTAATAAAACTCTTTCTGCCTTTCATTGCAAGCAAGCCCGAAAGTGTTTTTATGCTTTATAATGGATTGTAAAGGCAAAATTGCAGTTTGCTGAAAACAAGTTGTTCTTTGACAGTCTTGAATTCTGACTGCAGTTCAGCCAATAAAAATGTATTTCTGTCATTCATTGCAAACAAGCCAGAAAGTGTTTTTCGTTGCTCTTCTTGTCTGAATAAACAATTATGCAGTTTGCTGGAAATAAGCTGTACTCTGACAGTCGTCCTTATGGAGTGCAGTTCAGCTAATAAAACTCTTTCTGCCTTTCATTGCAAGCAAGCCCGAAAGTGTTTTTATGCTTCATACTGGATTGTAAAAGCAAAGTTGCCGTGTGCTGAAAACAAGTTGTTCTTTGACAGTCTTGAATACTGAGTGCAGTTCAGTTAATAAAACTGTCTTTCTGGTGCTCATTGCAAGCAAGCCCGAAAGTGTTTTTATGCTTCATACTGGATTGTAAAAGCAAAGTTGCCGTGTGCTGAAAACAAGTTGTTCTTTGACAGTCTTGAATACTGAGTGCAGTTCAGTTAATAAAACTGTCTTTCTGGTGCTCATTGCAAACAAGCTAGAAATTGTTTTTCTGTGTTCCAATTGTTAGTATAAACAAATATGCAGTCTGCTGAAAGCAAGCTGTTCTTTGATAGTCTTTCTTATGGAGTGCAGATCAGCTAATAAAACTCTTTCTGCCTTTCATTGCAAGCAAGCCCGAAAGTGTTTTTATGCTTCATAATGGACTGTAAAAGCAAAGTAGAAGTTTGCTGAAAACAAGTTGTTCTTTGACAGTCTTGAATACTGAGTGCAGTTCAGTCAATAAAAATGTATTTCTGGTGCTCATTGCAAACAAGCCAGAAAGTGTTTTTCGTTGCTCTTCTTGTCTGAATAAACAAATATGCAGTTTGCTGGAAATAAGCTGTACTCTGACAGTCGTTCTTATGGAGTGCAGTTCAGTTAATAAAACTCTTTCTGCATTTCATTGCAAGCAAGCCCGAAAGTGTTTTTATGCTTCATACTGGATTGTAAAAGCAAAGTTGCCGTGTGCTGAAAACAAGTTGTTCTTTGACAGTCTTGAATACTGAGTGCAGTTCAGTTAATAAAACTGTCTTTCTGGTGCTCATTGCAAACAAGCCAGAAAGTGTTTTTCGTTGCTCTTCTTGTCTGAATAAACAAATATGCAGTTTGCTGGAAATAAGCTGTACTCTGACAGTCGTTCTTATGGAGTGCAGTTCAGTTAATAAAACTCTTTCTGCCTTTCATTGCAAGCAAGCCCGAAAGTGTTTTTATGCTTCATACTGGATTGTAAAAGCAAAGTTGCCGTGTGCTGAAAACAAGTTGTTCTTTGACAGTCTTGAATACTGAGTGCAGTTCAGTTAATAAAACTGTCTTTCTGGTGCTCATTGCAAACAAGCCAGAAAGTGTTTTTCGTTGCTCTCCTTGTCTGAATAAACAAATATGCAGTTTGCTGGAAATAAGCTGTACTCTGACAGTCGTTCTTATGGAGTGCAGTTCAGCTAATAAAACTCTTTCTGCCTTTCATTGCAAGCAAGCCCGAAAGTGTTTTTATGCTTCATACTGGATTGTAAAAGCAAAGTTGCCGTGTGCTGAAAACAAGTTGTTCTTTGACAGTCTTGAATACTGAGTGCAGTTCAGTTAATAAAACTGTCTTTCTGGTGCTCATTGCAAACAAGCTAGAAATTGTTTTTCTGTGTTCCAATTGTTAGTATAAACAAATATGCAGTCTGCTGAAAGCAAGCTGTTCTTTGATAGTCTTTCTTATGGAGTGCAGTTCAGCTAATAAAACTCTTTCTGCATTTCATTGCAAGCAAGCCCGAAAGTGTTTTTATGCTTTATAATGGATTGTAAAAGCAAAGTTGCAGTTTGCTGAAAACAAGTTGTTCTTTGACAGTCTTGAATTCTGACTGCAGTTCAGCCAATAAAAATGTATTTCTGTCATTCATTGCAAACAAGCCAGAAAGTGTTTTTCGTTGCTCTTCTTGTCTGAATAAACAAATATGCAGTTTGCTGGAAATAAGCTGTAGTCTGACAGTCGTTCTTATGGAGTGCAGTTCAGTTAATAAAACTCTTTCTGCCTTTCATTGCAAGCAAGCCCGAAAGTGTTTTTATGCTTCATACTGGATTGTAAAAGCAAAGTTGCCGTGTGCTGAAAACAAGTTGTTCTTTGACAGTTTTGAATACTGAGTGCAGTTCAGTTAATAAAACTGTCTTTCTGGTGCTCATTGCAAACAAGCCAGAAAGTGTTTTTCGTTGCTCTTCTTGTCTGAATAAACAAATATGCAGTTTGCTGGAAATAAGCTGTACTCTGACAGACGTTCTTATGGAGTGAAGTTCAGCTAATAAAACTCTTTCTGCCTTTCATTGCAAGCAAGCCCGAAAGTGTTTTTATGCTTCATACTGGATTGTAAAAGCAAAGTTGCCGTGTGCTGAAAACAAGTTGTTCTTTGACAGTCTTGAATACTGAGTGCAGTTCAGTTAATAAAACTGTCTTTCTGGTGCTCATTGCAAACAAGCCAGAAAGTGTTTTTCGTTGCTCTCCTTGTCTGAATAAACAAATATGCAGTTTGCTGGAAATAAGCTGTACTCTGACAGTCGTTCTTATGGAGTGCAGTTCAGCTAATAAAACTCTTTCTGCCTTTCATTGCAAGCAAGCCCGAAAGTGTTTTTATGCTTCATACTGGATTGTAAAAGCAAAGTTGCCGTGTGCTGAAAACAAGTTGTTCTTTGACAGTCTTGAATACTGAGTGCAGTTCAGTTAATAAAACTGTCTTTCTGGTGCTCATTGCAAACAAGCCAGAAAGTGTTTTTCGTTGCTCTTCTTGTCTGAATAAACAAATATGCAGTTTGCTGGAAATAAGCTGTACTCTGACAGTCGTTCTTATGGAGTGCAGTTCAGTTAATAAAACTCTTTCTGCCTTTCATTGCAAGCAAGCCCGAAAGTGTTTTTATGCTTCATACTGGATTGTAAAAGCAAAGTTGCCGTGTGCTGAAAACAAGTTGTTCTTTGACAGTCTTGAATACTGAGTGCAGTTCAGTTAATAAAACTGTCTTTCTGGTGCTCATTGCAAACAAGCCAGAAAGTGTTTTTCGTTGCTCTCCTTGTCTGAATAAACAAATATGCAGTTTGCTGGAAATAAGCTGTACTCTGACAGTCGTTCTTATGGAGTGCAGTTCAGCTAATAAAACTCTTTCTGCCTTTCATTGCAAGCAAGCCCGAAAGTGTTTTTATGCTTCATACTGGATTGTAAAAGCAAAGTTGCCGTGTGCTGAAAACAAGTTGTTCTTTGACAGTCTTGAATACTGAGTGCAGTTCAGTTAATAAAACTGTCTTTCTGGTGCTCATTGCAAACAAGCCAGAAAGTGTTTTTCGTTGCTCTTCTTGTCTGAATAAACAAATATGCAGTTTGCTGGAAATAAGCTGTACTCTGACAGTCGTTCTTATGGAGTGCAGTTCAGTTAATAAAACTCTTTCTGCCTTTCATTGCAAGCAAGCCCGAAAGTGTTTTTATGCTTCATACTGGATTGTAAAAGCAAAGTTGCCGTGTGCTGAAAACAAGTTGTTCTTTGACAGTCTTGAATACTGAGTGCAGTTCAGTTAATAAAACTGTCTTTCTGGTGCTCATTGCAAACAAGCCAGAAAGTGTTTTTCGTTGCTCTTCTTGTCTGAATAAACAATTATGCAGTTTGCTGGAAATAAGCTGTACTCTGACAGTCGTCCTTATGGAGTGCAGTTCAGCTAATAAAACTCTTTCTGCCTTTCATTGCAAGCAAGCCCGAAAGTGTTTTAATGCTTCATAATGGATTGTAAAAGCAAAGTTGCTGTGTGCTGAAAACAAGTTGTTCTTTGACAGTCTTGAATTCTGACTGCAGTTCAGCCAATAAAAATGTATTTCTGTCATTCATTGCAAACAAGCCAGAAAGTGTTTTTCGTTGCTCTTCTTGTCTGAATAAACAAATATGCAGTTTGCTGGAAATAAGCTGTACTCTGACAGTCGTTCTTATGGAGTGCAGTTCAGCTAATAAAACTCTTTCTGCCTTTCATTGCAAGCAAGCCCGAAAGTGTTTTTATGCTTCATACTGGATTGTAAAAGCAAAGTTGCCGTGTGCTGAAAACAAGTTGTTCTTTGACAGTCTTGAATACTGAGTGCAGTTCAGTTAATAAAACGGTCTTTCTGGTGCTCATTGCAAACAAGCCAGAAAGTGTTTTTCGTTGCTCTCCTTGTCTGAATAAACAAATATGCAGTTTGCTGGAAATAAGCTGTACTCTGACAGTCGTTCTTATGGAGTGCAGTTCAGCTAATAAAACTCTTTCTGCCTTTCATTGCAAGCAAGCCCGAAAGTGTTTTTATGCTTCATACTGGATTGTAATGCAAAGTTGCCGTGTGCTGAAAACAAGTTGTTCTTTGACAGTCTTGAATACTGAGTGCAGTTCAGTTAATAAAACTGTCTTTCTGGTGCTCATTGCAAACAAGCTAGAAATTGTTTTTCTGTGTTCCAATTGTTAGTATAAACAAATATGCAGTCTGCTGAAAGCAAGCTGTTCTTTGATAGTCTTTCTTATGGAGTGCAGTTCAGCTAATAAAACTCTTTCTGCATTTCATTGCAAGCAAGCCCGAAAGTGTTTTTATGCTTTATAATGGATTGTGAAAGCAAAGTTGCAGTTTGCTGAAAACAAGTTGTTCTTTGACAGTCTTGAATTCTGACTGCAGTTCAGCCAATAAAAATGTATTTCTGTCATTCATTGCAAACAAGCCAGAAAGTGTTTTTCGTTGCTCTTCTTGTCTGAATAAACAAATATGCAGTTTGCTGGAAATAAGCTGTACTCTGACAGCTTATTAACTGCATATTTGTTTATTCAGACAAGAAGAGCAACGAAAAACACTTTCTGGCTTGTTCTTATGGAGTGCAGTTCAGCTAATAAATTAGCTGAACTTTAGTTCTTATGGAGTGCAGTTCAGCTAATAAAACTCTTTCTGCATTTCATTGCAAGCAAGCCCGAAAGTGTTTTAATGCTTCATAATGGATTGTAAAAGCAAAGTTGCTGTGTGCTGAAAACAAGTTGTTCTTTGACAGTCTTGAATTCTGACTGCAGTTCAGCCAATAAAAATGTATTTCTGTCATTCATTGCAAACAAGCCAGAAAGTGTTTTTCGTTGCTCTTCTTGTCTGAATAAACAAATATGCAGTTTGCTGGAAATAAGCTGTACTCTGACAGTCGTTTTTATGGAGTGCAGTTCAGCTAATAAAACTCTTTCTGCCTTTCATTGCAAGCAAGCCCGAAAGTGTTTTTATGCTTCATACTGGATTGTAAAAGCAAAGTTGCCGTGTGCTGAAAACAAGTTGTTCTTTGACAGTCTTGAATACTGAGTGCAGTTCAGTTAATAAAACTGTCTTTCTGGTGCTCATTGCAAACAAGCCAGAAAGTGTTTTTCGTTGCTCTTCTTGTCTGAATAAACAAATATGCAGTTTGCTGGAAATAAGCTGTACTCTGACAGTCGTTCTTATGGAGTGCAGTTCAGTTAATAAAACTCTTTCTGCCTTTCATTGCAAGCAAGCCCGAAAGTGTTTTTATGCTTCATACTGGATTGTAAAAGCAAAGTTGCCGTGTGCTGAAAACAAGTTGTTCTTTGACAGTCTTGAATACTGAGTGCAGTTCAGTTAATAAAACTGTCTTTCTGGTGCTCATTGCAAACAAGCCAGAAAGTGTTTTTCGTTGCTCTCCTTGTCTGAATAAACAAATATGCAGTTTGCTGGAAATAAGCTGTACTCTGACAGTCGTTCTTATGGAGTGCAGTTCAGCTAATAAAACTCTTTCTGCCTTTCATTGCAAGCAAGCCCGAAAGTGTTTTTATGCTTCATACTGGATTGTAAAAGCAAAGTTGCCGTGTGCTGAAAACAAGTTGTTCTTTGACAGTCTTGAATACTGAGTGCAGTTCAGTTAATAAAACTGTCTTTCTGGTGCTCATTGCAAACAAGCTAGAAATTGTTTTTCTGTGTTCCAATTGTTAGTATAAACAAATATGCAGTCTGCTGAAAGCAAGCTGTTCTTTGATAGTCTTTCTTATGGAGTGCAGTTCAGCTAATAAAACTCTTTCTGCATTTCATTGCAAGCAAGCCCGAAAGTGTTTTTATGCTTTATAATGGATTGTGAAAGCAAAGTTGCAGTTTGCTGAAAACAAGTTGTTCTTTGACAGTCTTGAATTCTGACTGCAGTTCAGCCAATAAAAATGTATTTCTGTCATTCATTGCAAACAAGCCAGAAAGTGTTTTTCGTTGCTCTTCTTGTCTGAATAAACAAATATGCAGTTTGCTGGAAATAAGCTGTACTCTGACAGTCGTTCTTATGGAGTGCAGTTCAGCTAATAAAACTCTTTCTGCATTTCATTGCAAGCAAGCCCGAAAGTGTTTTAATGCTTCATAATGGATTGTAAAAGCAAAGTTGCTGTGTGCTGAAAACAAGTTGTTCTTTGACAGTCTTGAATTCTGACTGCAGTTCAGCCAATAAAAATGTATTTCTGTCATTCATTGCAAACAAGCCAGAAAGTGTTTTTCGTTGCTCTTCTTGTCTGAATAAACAAATATGCAGTTTGCTGGAAATAAGCTGTACTCTGACAGTCGTTTTTATGGAGTGCAGTTCAGCTAATAAAACTCTTTCTGCCTTTCATTGCAAGCAAGCCCGAAAGTGTTTTTATGCTTCATACTGGATTGTAAAAGCAAAGTTGCCGTGTGCTGAAAACAAGTTGTTCTTTGACAGTCTTGAATACTGAGTGCAGTTCAGTTAACAAAAATGCCTTTCTGGTGCTCATTGCAAACAAGCCAGAAAGTGTTTTTCGTTGCTCTTCTTGTCTGAATAAACAAATATGCAGTTTGCTGGAAATAAGCTGTACTCTGACAGTCGTTCTTATGGAGTGCAGTTCAGTTAATAAAACTCTTTCTGCATTTCATTGCAAGCAAGCCCGAAAGTGTTTTTATGCTTCATACTGGATTGTAAAAGCAAAGTTGCCGTGTGCTGAAAACAAGTTGTTCTTTGACAGTCTTGAATACTGAGTGCAGTTCAGTTAATAAAACTGTCTTTCTGGTGCTCATTGCAAACAAGCCAGAAAGTGTTTTTCGTTGCTCTTCTTGTCTGAATAAACAAATATGCAGTTTGCTGGAAATAAGCTGTACTCTGACAGTCGTTCTTATGGAGTGCAGTTCAGTTAATAAAACTCTTTCTGCATTTCATTGCAAGCAAGCCCGAAAGTGTTTTTATGCTTTATAATGGATTGTAAAAGCAAAGTTGCTGTTTGCTGAAAACAAGTTGTTCTTTGACAGTCTTGAATTCTGACTGCAGTTCAGCCAATAAAAATGTATTTCTGTCATTCATTGCAAACAAGCCCGAAAGTGTTTTTATCCTTCATACTGGATTGTAAAAGCAAAGTTGCCGTGTGCTGAAAACAAGTTGTTCTTTGACAGTCTTGAATACTGAGTGCAGTTCAGTTAATAAAACTGTCTTTCTGGTGCTCATTGCAAACAAGCCAGAAAGTGTTTTTTGTTGCTCTTCTTGTCTGAATAAACAAATATGCAGTTTGCTGGAAATAAGCTGTACTCTGACAGTCGTTCTTATGGAGTGCAGTTCAGCTAATAAAACTCTTTCTGCCTTTCATTGCAAGCAAGCCCGAAAGTGTTTTTATGCTTCATACTGGATTGTAAAAGCAGAGTTGCCGTGTGCTGAAAATAAGTTGTTCTTTGACAGTCTTGAATACTGAGTGCAGTTCAGTTAATAAAACTGTCTTTCTGGTGCTCATTGCAAACATGCTAGAAATTGTTTTTCTGTGTTCCAATTGTTAGTATAAACAAATATGCAGTCTGCTGAAAGCAAGCTGTTCTTTGATAGTCTTTCTTATGGAGTGCAGATCAGCTAATAAAACTCTTTCTGCCTTTCATTGCAAGCAAGCCCGAAAGTGTTTTTATGCTTCATAATGGATTGTAAAAGCAAAGTTGCCGTGTGCTGAAAACAAGTTGTTCTTTGACAGTCTTGAATACTGAGTGCAGTTCAGTTAACAAAAATGCCTTTCTAGTGCTCATTGCAAACAAGCCAGAAAGTGTTTTTCTGTGTTCCAATTGTTAGTATAGACAAATATGCAGTCTGCTGAAAGCAAGCTGTACTCTGACAGTCGTTCTTATGGAGTGCAGTTCAGTTAATAAAACTCTTTCTGCCTTTCATTGCAAGCAAGCCCGAAAGTGTTTTTATGCTTCATACTGGATTGTAAAAGCAAAGTTGCCGTGTGCTGAAAACAAGTTGTTCTTTGACAGTCTTGAATACTGAGTGCAGTTCAGTTAATAAAACTGTCTTTCTGGTGCTCATTGCAAACAAGCCAGAAAGTGTTTTTCGTTGCTCTTCTTGTCTGAATAAACAATTATGCAGTTTGCTGGAAATAAGCTGTACTCTGACAGTCGTCCTTATGGAGTGCAGTTCAGCTAATAAAACTCTTTCTGCCTTTCATTGCAAGCAAGCCCGAAAGTGTTTTTATGCTTCATACTGGATTGTAAAAGCAAAGTTGCCGTGTGCTGAAAACAAGTTGTTCTTTGACAGTCTTGAATACTGAGTGCAGTTCAGTTAATAAAACTGTCTTTCTGGTGCTCATTGCAAACAAGCCAGAAAGTGTTTTTCGTTGCTCTCCTTGTCTGAATAAACAAATATGCAGTTTGCTGGAAATAAGCTGTACTCTGACAGTCGTTCTTATGGAGTGCAGTTCAGCTAATAAAACTCTTTCTGCCTTTCATTGCAAGCAAGCCCGAAAGTGTTTTTATGCTTCATACTGGATTGTAAAAGCAAAGTTGCCGTGTGCTGAAAACAAGTTGTTCTTTGACAGTCTTGAATACTGAGTGCAGTTCAGTTAATAAAACTGTCTTTCTGGTGCTCATTGCAAACAAGCTAGAAATTGTTTTTCTGTGTTCCAATTGTTAGTATAAACAAATATGCAGTCTGCTGAAAGCAAGCTGTTCTTTGATAGTTTTTCTTATGGAGTGCAGTTCAGCTAATAAAACTCTTTCTGCATTTCATTGCAAGCAAGCCCGAAAGTGTTTTTATGCTTTATAATGGATTGTAAAAGCAAAGTTGCTGTTTGCTGAAAACAAGTTGTTCTTTGACAGTCTTGAATTCTGACTGCAGTTCAGCCAATAAAAATGTATTTCTGTCATTCATTGCAAACAAGCCCGAAAGTGTTTTTATCCTTCATACTGGATTGTAAAAGCAAAGTTGCCGTGTGCTGAAAACAAGTTGTTCTTTGACAGTCTTGAATACTGAGTGCAGTTCAGTTAATAAAACTGTCTTTCTGGTGCTCATTGCAAACAAGCCAGAAAGTGTTTTTCGTTGCTCTTCTTGTCTGAATAAACAAATATGCAGTTTGCTGGAAATAAGCTGTACTCTGACAGTCGTTCTTATGGAGTGCAGTTCAGCTAATAAAACTCTTTCTGCCTTTCATTGCAAGCAAGCCCGAAAGTGTTTTTATGCTTCATACTGGATTGTAAAAGCAGAGTTGCCGTGTGCTGAAAATACGTTGTTCTTTGACAGTCTTGAATACTGAGTGCAGTTCAGTTAATAAAACTGTCTTTCTGGTGCTCATTGCAAACATGCTAGAAATTGTTTTTCTGTGTTCCAATTGTTAGTATAAACAAATATGCAGTCTGCTGAAAGCAAGCTGTTCTTTGATAGTCTTTCTTATGGAGTGCAGATCAGCTAATAAAACTCTTTCTGCCTTTCATTGCAAGCAAGCCCGAAAGTGTTTTTATGCTTCATAATGGATTGTAAAAGCAAAGTTGCCGTGTGCTGAAAACAAGTTGTTCTTTGACAGTCTTGAATACTGAGTGCAGTTCAGTTAACAAAAATGCCTTTCTAGTGCTCATTGCAAACAAGCCAGAAAGTGTTTTTCTGTGTTCCAATTGTTAGTATAAACAAATATGCAGTCTGCTGAAAGCAAGCTGTACTCTGACAGTCGTTCTTATGGAGTGCAGTTCAGTTAATAAAACTCTTTCTGCCTTTCATTGCAAGCAAGCCCGAAAGTGTTTTTATGCTTCATACTGGATTATAAAAGCAAAGTTGCCGTGTGCTGAAAACAAGTTGTTCTTTGACAGTCTTGAATACTGAGTGCAGTTCAGTTAATAAAACTGTCTTTCTGGTGCTCATTGCAAACAAGCTAGAAATTGTTTTTCTGTGTTCCAATTGTTAGTATAAACAAATATGCAGTCTGCTGAAAGCAAGCTGTTCTTTGATAGTCTTTCTTATGGGGTGCAGTTCAGTTAATAATACTCTTTCTGCATTTCATTGCAAGCAAGCCCGAAAGTGTTTTAATGCTTCATAATGGATTGTAAAAGCAAAGTTGCTGTGTGCTGAAAACAAGTTGTTCTTTGACAGTCTTGAATTCTGACTGCAGTTCAGCCAATAAAAATGTATTTCTGTCATTCATTGCAAACAAGCCAGAAAGTGTTTTTCGTTGCTCTTCTTGTCTGAATAAACAAATATGCAGTTTGCTGGAAATAAGCTGTACTCTGACAGTCGTTCTTATGGAGTGCAGTTCAGCTAATAAAACTCTTTCTGCCTTTCATTGCAAGCAAGCCCGAAAGTGTTTTTATGCTTCATACTGGATTGTAAAAGCAAAGTTGAGGTGTGCTGAAAACAAGTTGTTCTTTGACAGTCTTGAATACTGAGTGCAGTTCAGTTAATAAAACTGTCTTTCTGGTGCTCATTGCAAACAAGCCAGAAAGTGTTTTTCGTTGCTCTTCTTGTCTGAATAAACAAATATGCAGTTTGCTGGAAATAAGCTGTACTCTGACAGTCGTTCTTATGGAGTGCAGTTCAGTTAATAAAACTCTTTCTGCCTTTCATTGCAAGCAAGCCCGAAAGTGTTTTTATGCTTCATACTGGATTGTAAAAGCAAAGTTGCCGTGTGCTGAAAACAAGTTGTTCTTTGACAGTCTTGAATACTGAGTGCAGTTCAGTTAATAAAACTGTCTTTCTGGTGCTCATTGCAAACAAGCCAGAAAGTGTTTTTCGTTGCTCTTCTTGTCTGAATAAACAATTATGCAGTTTGCTGGAAATAAGCTGTACTCTGACAGTCGTCCTTATGGAGTGCAGTTCAGCTAATAAAACTCTTTCTGCCTTTCATTGCAAGCAAGCCCGAAAGTGTTTTTATGCTTCATACTGGATTGTAAAAGCAAAGTTGCCGTGTGCTGAAAACAAGTTGTTCTTTGACAGTCTTGAATACTGAGTGCAGTTCAGTTAATAAAACTGTCTTTCTGGTGCTCATTGCAAACAAGCCAGAAAGTGTTTTTCGTTGCTCTCCTTGTCTGAATAAACAAATATGCAGTTTGCTGGAAATAAGCTGTACTCTGACAGTCGTTCTTATGGAGTGCAGTTCAGCTAATAAAACTCTTTCTGCCTTTCATTGCAAGCAAGCCCGAAAGTGTTTTTATGCTTCATACTGGATTGTAAAAGCAAAGTTGCCGTGTGCTGAAAACAAGTTGTTCTTTGACAGTCTTGAATACTGAGTGCAGTTCAGTTAATAAAACTGTCTTTCTGGTGCTCATTGCAAACAAGCTAGAAATTGTTTTTCTGTGTTCCAATTGTTAGTATAAACAAATATGCAGTCTGCTGAAAGCAAGCTGTTCTTTAATAGTCTTTCTTATGGAGTGCAGTTCAGCTAATAAAACTCTTTCTGCATTTCATTGCAAGCAAGCCCGAAAGTGTTTTAATGCTTCATAATGGATTGTAAAAGCAAAGTTGCTGTGTGCTGAAAACAAGTTGTTCTTTGACAGTCTTGAATTCTGACTGCAGTTCAGCCAATAAAAATGTATTTCTGTCATTCATTGCAAACAAGCCAGAAAGTGTTTTTCGTTGCTCTTCTTGTCTGAATAAACAAATATGCAGTTTGCTGGAAATAAGCTGTACTCTGACAGTCGTTCTTATGGAGTGCAGTTCAGCTAATAAAACTCTTTCTGCCTTTCATTGCAAGCAAGCCCGAAAGTGTTTTTATGCTTCATACTGGATTGTAAAAGCAAAGTTGCCGTGTGCTGAAAACAAGTTGTTCTTTGACAGTCTTGAATACTGAGTGCAGTTCAGTTAACAAAAATGCCTTTCTGGTGCTCATTGCAAACAAGCCAGAAAGTGTTTTTCGTTGCTCTTCTTGTCTGAATAAACAAATATGCAGTTTGCTGGAAATAAGCTGTACTCTGACAGTCGTTCTTATGGAGTGCAGTTCAGTTAATAAAACTCTTTCTGCCTTTCATTGCAAGCAAGCCCGAAAGTGTTTTTATGCTTCATACTGGATTGTAAAAGCAAAGTTGCCGTGTGCTGAAAACAAGTTGTTCTTTGACAGTCTTGAATACTGAGTGCAGTTCAGTTAATAAAACTGTCTTTCTGGTGCTCATTGCAAACAAGCCAGAAAGTGTTTTTCGTTGCTCTTCTTGTCTGAATAAACAAATATGCAGTTTGCTGGAAATAAGCTGTACTCTGACAGTCGTTCTTATGGAGTGCAGTTCAGCTAATAAACCTCTTTCTGCCTTTCATTGCAAGCAAGCCCGAAAGTGTTTTTATGCTTCATACTGGATTGTAAAAGCAAAGTTGCCGTGTGCTGAAAACAAGTTGTTCTTTGACAGTCTTTCAATACTGAGTGCAGTTCAGTTAATAAAACTGTCTTTCTGGTGCTCATTGCAAACAAGCTAGAAATTGTTTTTCTGTGTTCCAATTGTTAGTATAAACAAATATGCAGTCTGCTGAAAGCAAGCTGTTCTTTGATAGTCTTTCTTATGGAGTGCAGTTCAGCTAATAAAACTCTTTCTGCATTTCATTGCAAGCAAGCCCGAAAGTGTTTTTATGCTTTATAATGGATTGTAAAAGCAAAGTTGCTGTTTGCTGAAAACAAGTTGTTCTTTGACAGTCTTGAATTCTGAAAGCAGTTCAGCCAATAAAAATGTATTTCTGTCATTCATTGCAAACAAGCCAGAAAGTGTTTTTCTTTGCTCTTCTCGTCTGTATAAGCAAAGATGCAGTTTGCTGGAAATAAGCCGTACTCTGACAGTCGTTCTTATGGAGTGCAGTTCAGCTAATGAAACTCTTTCTGCCTTTCATTGCAAGCAAGCCCGAAAGTGTTTTTATGCTTCATACTGGATTGTAAAAGCAAAGTTGCCGTGTGCTGAAAACAAGTTGTTCTTTGACAGTCTTGAATACTGAGTGCAGTTCAGTTAATAAAACTGTCTTTCTGGTGCTCATTGCAAACAAGCCAGAAAGTGTTTTTCGTTGCTCTTCTTGTCTGAATAAACAAATATGCAGTTTGCTGGAAATAAGCTGTACTCTGACAGTCGTTCTTATGGAGTGCAGTTCAGCTAATAAAACTCTTTCTGCCTTTCATTGCAAGCAAGCCCGAAAGTGTTTTTATGCTTCATACTGGATTGTAAAAGCAGAGTTGCCGTGTGCTGAAAACAAGTTGTTCTTTGACAGTCTTGAATACTGAGTGCAGTTCAGTTAACAAAAATGCCTTTCTGGTGCTCATTGCAAACAAGCCAGAAAGTGTTTTTCTGTGTTCCAATTGTTAGTATAAACAAATATGCAGTCTGCTGAAAGCAAGCTGTTCTTTGATAGTCTTTCTTATGGAGTGCAGTTCAGCTAATAAAACTCTTTCTGCCTTTCATTGCAAGCAAGCCCGAAAGTGTTTTTATGCTTTATAATGGATTGTAAAGGCAAAGTTGCAGTTTGCTGAAAACAAGTTGTTCTTTGACAGTCTTGAATTCTGACTGCAGTTCAGCCAATAAAAATGTATTTCTGTCATTCATTGCAAACAAGCCAGAAAGTATTTTTCGTTGCTCTTCTTGTCTGAATAAACAAATATGCAGTTTGCTGGAAATAAGCTGTACTCTGACAGTCGTTCTTATGGAGTGCAGTTCAGCTAATAAAACTCTTTCTGCCTTTCATTGCAAGCAAGCCCGAAAGTGTTTTTATGCTTCATACTGGATTGTAAAAGCAAAGTTGCCGTGTGCTGAAAACAAGTTGTTCTTTGACAGTCTTGAATACTGAGTGCAGTTCAGTTAATAAAACTGTCTTTCTGGTGCTCATTGCAAACAAGCCAGAAAGTGTTTTTCGTTGCTCTTCTTGTCTGAATAAACAAATATGCAGTTTGCTGGAAATAAGCTGTACTCTGACAGTCGTTCTTATGGAGTGCAGTTCAGCTAATAAACCTCTTTCTGCCTTTCATTGCAAGCAAGCCCGAAAGTGTTTTTATGCTTCATACTGGATTGTAAAAGCAAAGTTGCCGTGTGCTGAAAACAAGTTGTTCTTTGACAGTCTTTCAATACTGAGTGCAGTTCAGTTAATAAAACTGTCTTTCTGGTGCTCATTGCAAACAAGCTAGAAATTGTTTTTCTGTGTTCCAATTGTTAGTATAAACAAATATGCAGTCTGCTGAAAGCAAGCTGTTCTTTGATAGTCTTTCTTATGGAGTGCAGTTCAGCTAATAAAACTCTTTCTGCATTTCATTGCAAGCAAGCCCGAAAGTGTTTTTATGCTTTATAATGGATTGTAAAAGCAAAGTTGCTGTTTGCTGAAAACAAGTTGTTCTTTGACAGTCTTGAATTCTGAAAGCAGTTCAGCCAATAAAAATGTATTTCTGTCATTCATTGCAAACAAGCCAGAAAGTGTTTTTCTTTGCTCTTCTCGTCTGTATAAGCAAAGATGCAGTTTGCTGGAAATAAGCCGTACTCTGACAGTCGTTCTTATGGAGTGCAGTTCAGCTAATGAAACTCTTTTTGCCTTTCATTGCAAGCAAGCCCGAAAGTGTTTTTATGCTTCATACTGGATTGTAAAAGCAAAGTTGCCGTGTGCTGAAAACAAGTTGTTCTTTGACAGTCTTGAATACTGAGTGCAGTTCAGTTAATAAAACTGTCTTTCTGGTGCTCATTGCAAACAAGCCAGAAAGTGTTTTTCGTTGCTCTTCTTGTCTGAATAAACAAATATGCAGTTTGCTGGAAATAAGCTGTACTCTGACAGTCGTTCTTATGGAGTGCAGTTCAGCTAATAAAACTCTTTCTACCTTTCATTGCAAGCAAGCCCGAAAGTGTTTTTATGCTTCATACTGGATTGTAAAAGCAGAGTTGCCGTGTGCTGAAAACAAGTTGTTCTTTGACAGTCTTGAATACTGAGTGCAGTTCAGTTAACAAAAATGCCTTTCTGGTGCTCATTGCAAACAAGCCAGAAAGTGTTTTTCTGTGTTCCAATTGTTAGTATAAACAAATATGCAGTCTGCTGAAAGCAAGCTGTTCTTTGATAGTCTTTCTTATGGAGTGCAGTTCAGCTAATAAAACTCTTTCTGCCTTTCATTGCAAGCAAGCCCGAAAGTGTTTTTATGCTTTATAATGGATTGTAAAGGCAAAGTTGCAGTTTGCTGAAAACAAGTTGTTCTTTGACAGTCTTGAATTCTGACTGCAGTTCAGCCAATAAAAATGTATTTCTGTCATTCATTGCAAACAAGCCAGAAAGTATTTTTCGTTGCTCTTCTTGTCTGAATAAACAAATATGCAGTTTGCTGGAAATAAGCTGTACTCTGACAGTCGTTCTTATGGAGTGCAGTTCAGCTAATAAAACTCTTTCTGCCTTTCATTGCAAGCAAGCCCGAAAGTGTTTTTATGCTTCATACTGGATTGTAAAAGCAAAGTTGCCGTGTGCTGAAAACAAGTTGTTCTTTGACAGTCTTGAATACTGAGTGCAGTTCAGTTAATAAAACTGTCTTTCTGGTGCTCATTGCAAACAAGCCAGAAAGTGTTTTTCGTTGCTCTTCTTGTCTGAATAAACAAATATGCAGTTTGCTGGAAATAAGCTGTACTCTGACAGTCGTTCTTATGGAGTGCAGTTCAGCTAATAAAACTCTTTCTGCCTTTCATTGCAAGCAAGCCCGAAAGTGTTTTTATGCTTCATACTGGATTGTAAAAGCAAAGTTGCCGTGTGCTGAAAACAAGTTGTTCTTTGACAGTCTTGAATACTGAGTGCAGTTCAGTTAATAAAACTGTCTTTCTGGTGCTCATTGCAAACAAGCCAGAAAGTGTTTTTCTGTGTTCCAATTGTTAGTATAAACAAATATGCAGTCTGCTGAAAGCAAGCTGTTCTTTGATAGTCTTTCTTATGGAGTGCAGTTCAGCTAATAAAACTCTTTCTGCCTTTCATTGCAAGCAAGCCCGAAAGTGTTTTTATGCTTTATAGTGGATTGTAAAGGCAAAGTTGCAGTTTGCTGAAAACAAGTTGTTCTTTGACAGTCTTGAATTCTGACTGCAGTTCAGCCAATAAAAATGTATTTCTGTCATTCATTGCAAACAAGCCAGAAAGTATTTTTCGTTGCTCTTCTTGTCTGAATAAACAATTATGCAGTTTGCTGGAAATAAGCTGTACTCTGACAGTCGTCCTTATGGAGTGCAGTTCAGCTAATAAAACTCTTTCTGCCTTTCATTGCAAGCAAGCCCGAAAGTGTTTTTATGCTTCATACTGGATTGTAAAAGCAAAGTTGCCGTGTGCTGAAAACAAGTTGTTCTTTGACAGTCTTGAATACTGAGTGCAGTTCAGTTAATAAAACTGTCTTTCTGGTGCTCAATGCAAACAAGCCAGAAAGTGTTTTTCGTTGCTCTTCTTGTCTGAATAAACAAATATGCAGTTTGCTGGAAATAAGCTGTACTCTGACAGTCGTTCTTATGGAGTGCAGTTCAGCTAATAAAACTCTTTCTACCTTTCATTGCAAGCAAGCCCGAAAGTGTTTTTATGCTTCATACTGGATTGTAAAAGCAGAGTTGCCGTGTGCTGAAAACAAGTTGTTCTTTGACAGTCTTGAATACTGAGTGCAGTTCAGTTAACAAAAATGCCTTTCTGGTGCTCATTGCAAACAAGCCAGAAAGTGTTTTTCTGTGTTCCAATTGTTAGTATAAACAAATATGCAGTCTGCTGAAAGCAAGCTGTTCTTTGATAGTCTTTCTTATGGAGTGCAGTTCAGCTAATAAAACTCTTTCTGCCTTTCATTGCAAGCAAGCCCGAAAGTGTTTTTATGCTTTATAATGGATTGTAAAGGCAAAGTTGCAGTTTGCTGAAAACAAGTTGTTCTTTGACAGTCTTGAATTCTGACTGCAGTTCAGCCAATAAAAATGTATTTCTGTCATTCATTGCAAACAAGCCAGAAAGTATTTTTCGTTGCTCTTCTTGTCTGAATAAACAAATATGCAGTTTGCTGGAAATAAGCTGTACTCTGACAGTCGTTCTTATGGAGTGCAGTTCAGCTAATAAAACTCTTTCTGCCTTTCATTGCAAGCAAGCCCGAAAGTGTTTTTATGCTTCATACTGGATTGTAAAAGCAAAGTTGCCGTGTGCTGAAAACAAGTTGTTCTTTGACAGTCTTGAATACTGAGTGCAGTTCAGTTAATAAAACTGTCTTTCTGGTGCTCATTGCAAACAAGCCAGAAAGTGTTTTTCGTTGCTCTTCTTGTCTGAATAAACAAATATGCAGTTTGCTGGAAATAAGCTGTACTCTGACAGTCGTTCTTATGGAGTGCAGTTCAGCTAATAAACCTCTTTCTGCCTTTCATTGCAAGCAAGCCCGAAAGTGTTTTTATGCTTCATACTGGATTGTAAAAGCAAAGTTGCCGTGTGCTGAAAACAAGTTGTTCTTTGACAGTCTTTCAATACTGAGTGCAGTTCAGTTAATAAAACTGTCTTTCTGGTGCTCATTGCAAACAAGCTAGAAATTGTTTTTCTGTGTTCCAATTGTTAGTATAAACAAATATGCAGTCTGCTGAAAGCAAGCTGTTCTTTGATAGTCTTTCTTATGGAGTGCAGTTCAGCTAATAAAACTCTTTCTGCATTTCATTGCAAGCAAGCCCGAAAGTGTTTTTATGCTTTATAATGGATTGTAAAAGCAAAGTTGCTGTTTGCTGAAAACAAGTTGTTCTTTGACAGTCTTGAATTCTGAAAGCAGTTCAGCCAATAAAAATGTATTTCTGTCATTCATTGCAAACAAGCCAGAAAGTGTTTTTCTTTGCTCTTCTCGTCTGTATAAGCAAAGATGCAGTTTGCTGGAAATAAGCCGTACTCTGACAGTCGTTCTTATGGAGTGCAGTTCAGCTAATGAAACTCTTTCTGCCTTTCATTGCAAGCAAGCCCGAAAGTGTTTTTATGCTTCATACTGGATTGTAAAAGCAAAGTTGCCGTGTGCTGAAAACAAGTTGTTCTTTGACAGTCTTGAATACTGAGTGCAGTTCAGTTAATAAAACTGTCTTTCTGGTGCTCATTGCAAACAAGCCAGAAAGTGTTTTTCGTTGCTCTTCTTGTCTGAATAAACAAATATGCAGTTTGCTGGAAATAAGCTGTACTCTGACAGTCGTTCTTATGGAGTGCAGTTCAGCTAATAAAACTCTTTCTACCTTTCATTGCAAGCAAGCCCGAAAGTGTTTTTATGCTTCATACTGGATTGTAAAAGCAGAGTTGCCGTGTGCTGAAAACAAGTTGTTCTTTGACAGTCTTGAATACTGAGTGCAGTTCAGTTAACAAAAATGCCTTTCTGGTGCTCATTGCAAACAAGCCAGAAAGTGTTTTTCTATGTTCCAATTGTTAGTATAAACAAATATGCAGTCTGCTGAAAGCAAGCTGTTCTTTGATAGTCTTTCTTATGGAGTGCAGTTCAGCTAATAAAACTCTTTCTGCCTTTCATTGCAAGCAAGCCCGAAAGTGTTTTTATGCTTTATAATGGATTGTAAAGGCAAAGTTGCAGTTTGCTGAAAACAAGTTGTTCTTTGACAGTCTTGAATTCTGACTGCAGTTCAGCCAATAAAAATGTATTTCTGTCATTCATTGCAAACAAGCCAGAAAGTATTTTTCGTTGCTCTTCTTGTCTGAATAAACAAATATGCAGTTTGCTGGAAATAAGCTGTACTCTGACAGTCGTTCTTATGGAGTGCAGTTCAGCTAATAAAACTCTTTCTGCCTTTCATTGCAAGCAAGCCCGAAAGTGTTTTTATGCTTCATACTGGATTGTAAAAGCAAAGTTGCCGTGTGCTGAAAACAAGTTGTTCTTTGACAGTCTTGAATACTGAGTGCAGTTCAGTTAATAAAACTGTCTTTCTGGTGCTCATTGCAAACAAGCCAGAAAGTGTTTTTCGTTGCTCTTCTTGTCTGAATAAACAAATATGCAGTTTGCTGGAAATAAGCTGTACTCTGACAGTCGTTCTTATGGAGTGCAGTTCAGCTAATAAAACTCTTTCTGCCTTTCATTGCAAGCAAGCCCGAAAGTGTTTTTATGCTTCATACTGGATTGTAAAAGCAAAGTTGCCGTGTGCTGAAAACAAGTTGTTCTTTGACAGTCTTGAATACTGAGTGCAGTTCAGTTAATAAAACTGTCTTTCTGGTGCTCATTGCAAACAAGCCGGAAAGTGTTTTTCTGTGTTCCAATTGTTAGTATAAACAAATATGCAGTCTGCTGAAAGCAAGCTGTTCTTTGATAGTCTTTCTTATGGAGTGCAGTTCAGCTAATAAAACTCTTTCTGCCTTTCATTGCAAGCAAGCCCGAAAGTGTTTTTATGCTTTATAGTGGATTGTAAAGGCAAAGTTGCAGTTTGCTGAAAACAAGTTGTTCTTTGACAGTCTTGAATTCTGACTGCAGTTCAGCCAATAAAAATGTATTTCTGTCATTCATTGCAAACAAGCCAGAAAGTATTTTTCGTTGCTCTTCTTGTCTGAATAAACAATTATGCAGTTTGCTGGAAATAAGCTGTACTCTGACAGTCGTCCTTATGGAGTGCAGTTCAGCTAATAAAACTCTTTCTGCCTTTCATTGCAAGCAAGCCCGAAAGTGTTTTTATGCTTCATACTGGATTGTAAAAGCAAAGTTGCCGTGTGCTGAAAACAAGTTGTTCTTTGACAGTCTTGAATACTGAGTGCAGTTCAGTTAATAAAACTGTCTTTCTGGTGCTCATTGCAAACAAGCCAGAAAGTGTTTTTCGTTGCTCTTCTTGTCTGAATAAACAAATATGCAGTTTGCTGGAAATAAGCTGTACTCTGACAGTCGTTCTTATGGAGTGCAGTTCAGTTAATAAAACTCTTTCTGCCTTTCATTGCAAGCAAGCCCGAAAGTGTTTTTATGCTTCATACTGGATTGTAAAAGCAAAGTTGCCGTGTGCTGAAAACAAGTTGTTCTTTGACAGTCTTGAATACTGAGTGCAGTTCAGTTAATAAAACGGTCTTTCTGGTGCTCATTGCAAACAAGCCAGAAAGTGTTTTTCGTTGCTCTCCTTGTCTGAATAAACAAATATGCAGTTTGCTGGAAATAAGCTGTACTCTGACAGTCGTTCTTATGGAGTGCAGTTCAGCTAATAAAACTCTTTCTGCCTTTCACTGCAAGCAAGCCCGAAAGTGTTTTTATGCTTCATACTGGATTGTAAAAGCAAAGTTGCCGTGTGCTGAAAACAAGTTGTTCTTTGACAGTCTTGAATACTGAGTGCAGTTCAGTTAATAAAACTGTCTTTCTGGTGCTCATTGCAAACAAGCTAGAAATTGTTTTTCTGTGTTCCAATTGTTAGTATAAACAAATATGCAGTCTGCTGAAAGCAAGCTGTTCTTTGATAGTCTTTCTTATGGAGTGCAGTTCAGCTAATAAAACTCTTTCTGCATTTCATTGCAAGCAAGCCCGAAAGTGTTTTAATGCTTCATAATGGATTGTAAAAGCAAAGTTGCTGTGTGCTGAAAACAAGTTGTTCTTTGACAGTCTTGAATTCTGACTGCAGTTCAGCCAATAAAAATGTATTTCTGTCATTCATTGCAAACAAGCCAGAAAGTGTTTTTCGTTGCTCTTCTTGTCTGAATAAACAAATATGCAGTTTGCTGGAAATAAGCTGTACTCTGACAGTCGTTCTTATGGAGTGCAGTTCAGCTAATAAAACTCTTTCTGCCTTTCATTGCAAGCAAGCCCGAAAGTGTTTTTATGCTTCATACTGGATTGTAAAAGCAAAGTTGCTGTGTGCTGAAAACAAGTTGTTCTTTGACAGTCTTGAATACTGAGTGCAGTTCAGTTAATAAAACTGTCTTTCTGGTGCTCATTGCAAACAAGCCAGAAAGTGTTTTTCGTTGCTCTTCTTGTCTGAATAAACAAATATGCAGTTTGCTGGAAATAAGCTGTACTCTGACAGTCGTTCTTATGGAGTGCAGTTCAGTTAATAAAACTCTTTCTGCCTTTCATTGCAAGCAAGCCCGAAAGTGTTTTTATGCTTCATACTGGATTGTAAAAGCAAAGTTGCCGTGTGCTGAAAACAAGTTGTTCTTTGACAGTCTTGAATACTGAGTGCAGTTCAGTTAATAAAACTGTCTTTCTGGTGCTCATTGCAAACAAGCCAGAAAGTGTTTTTCGTTGCTCTCCTTGTCTGAATAAACAAATATGCAGTTTGCTGGAAATAAGCTGTACTCTGACAGTCGTTCTTATGGAGTGCAGTTCAGCTAATAAAACTCTTTCTGCCTTTCATTGCAAGCAAGCCCGAAAGTGTTTTTATGCTTCATACTGGATTGTAAAAGCAAAGTTGCCGTGTGCTGAAAACAAGTTGTTCTTTGACAGTCTTGAATACTGAGTGCAGTTCAGTTAATAAAACTGTCTTTCTGGTGCTCATTGCAAACAAGCTAGAAATTGTTTTTCTGTGTTCCAATTGTTAGTATAAACAAATATGCAGTCTGCTGAAAGCAAGCTGTTCTTTGATAGTCTTTCTTATGGAGTGCAGTTCAGCTAATAAAACTCTTTCTGCATTTCATTGCAAGCAAGCCCGAAAGTGTTTTTATGCTTTATAATGGATTGTAAAGGCAAAGTTGCAGTTTGCTGAAAACAAGTTGTTCTTTGACAGTCTTGAATTCTGACTGCAGTTCAGCCAATAAAAATGTATTTCTGTCATTCATTGCAAACAAGCCAGAAAGTATTTTTCGTTGCTCTTCTTGTCTGAATAAACAATTATGCAGTTTGCTGGAAATAAGCTGTACTCTGACAGTCGTCCTTATGGAGTGCAGTTCAGCTAATAAAACTCTTTCTGCCTTTCATTGCAAGCAAGCCCGAAAGTGTTTTTATGCTTCATACTGGATTGTAAAAGCAAAGTTGCCGTGTGCTGAAAACAAGTTGTTCTTTGACAGTCTTGAATACTGAGTGCAGTTCAGTTAATAAAACTGTCTTTCTGGTGCTCATTGCAAACAAGCCAGAAAGTGTTTTTCGTTGCTCTTCTTGTCTGAATAAACAAATATGCAGTTTGCTGGAAATAAGCTGTACTCTGACAGTCGTTCTTATGGAGTGCAGTTCAGTTAATAAAACTCTTTCTGCCTTTCATTGCAAGCAAGCCCGAAAGTGTTTTTATGCTTCATACTGGATTGTAAAAGCAAAGTTGCCGTGTGCTGAAAACAAGTTGTTCTTTGACAGTCTTGAATACTGAGTGCAGTTCAGTTAATAAAACGGTCTTTCTGGTGCTCATTGCAAACAAGCCAGAAAGTGTTTTTCGTTGCTCTCCTTGTCTGAATAAACAAATATGCAGTTTGCTGGAAATAAGCTGTACTCTGACAGTCGTTCTTATGGAGTGCAGTTCAGCTAATAAAACTCTTTCTGCCTTTCACTGCAAGCAAGCCCGAAAGTGTTTTTATGCTTCATACTGGATTGTAAAAGCAAAGTTGCCGTGTGCTGAAAACAAGTTGTTCTTTGACAGTCTTGAATACTGAGTGCAGTTCAGTTAATAAAACTGTCTTTCTGGTGCTCATTGCAAACAAGCTAGAAATTGTTTTTCTGTGTTCCAATTGTTAGTATAAACAAATATGCAGTCTGCTGAAAGCAAGCTGTTCTTTGATAGTCTTTCTTATGGAGTGCAGTTCAGCTAATAAAACTCTTTCTGCATTTCATTGCAAGCAAGCCCGAAAGTGTTTAAATGCTTCATAATGGATTGTAAAAGCAAAGTTGCTGTGTGCTGAAAACAAGTTGTTCTTTGACAGTCTTGAATTCTGACTGCAGTTCAGCCAATAAAAATGTATTTCTGTCATTCATTGCAAACAAGCCAGAAAGTGTTTTTCGTTGCTCTTCTTGTCTGAATAAACAAATATGCAGTTTGCTGGAAATAAGCTGTACTCTGACAGTCGTTCTTATGGAGTGCAGTTCAGCTAATAAAACTCTTTCTGCCTTTCATTGCAAGCAAGCCCGAAAGTGTTTTTATGCTTCATACTGGATTGTAAAAGCAAAGTTGCTGTGTGCTGAAAACAAGTTGTTCTTTGACAGTCTTGAATACTGAGTGCAGTTCAGTTAATAAAACTGTCTTTCTGGTGCTCATTGCAAACAAGCCAGAAAGTGTTTTTCGTTGCTCTTCTTGTCTGAATAAACAAATATGCAGTTTGCTGGAAATAAGCTGTACTCTGACAGTCGTTCTTATGGAGTGCAGTTCAGTTAATAAAACTCTTTCTGCCTTTCATTGCAAGCAAGCCCGAAAGTGTTTTTATGCTTCATACTGGATTGTAAAAGCAAAGTTGCCGTGTGCTGAAAACAAGTTGTTCTTTGACAGTCTTGAATACTGAGTGCAGTTCAGTTAATAAAACTGTCTTTCTGGTGCTCATTGCAAACAAGCCAGAAAGTGTTTTTCGTTGCTCTCCTTGTCTGAATAAACAAATATGCAGTTTGCTGGAAATAAGCTGTACTCTGACAGTCGTTCTTATGGAGTGCAGTTCAGCTAATAAAACTCTTTCTGCCTTTCATTGCAAGCAAGCCCGAAAGTGTTTTTATGCTTCATACTGGATTGTAAAAGCAAAGTTGCCGTGTGCTGAAAACAAGTTGTTCTTTGACAGTCTTGAATACTGAGTGCAGTTCAGTTAATAAAACTGTCTTTCTGGTGCTCATTGCAAACAAGCTAGAAATTGTTTTTCTGTGTTCCAATTGTTAGTATAAACAAATATGCAGTCTGCTGAAAGCAAGCTGTTCTTTGATAGTCTTTCTTATGGAGTGCAGTTCAGCTAATAAAACTCTTTCTGCATTTCATTGCAAGCAAGCCCGAAAGTGTTTTTATGCTTTATAATGGATTGTAAAAGCAAAGTTGCAGTTTGCTGAAAACAAGTTGTTCTTTGACAGTCTTGAATTCTGACTGCAATTCAGCCAATAAAAATGTATTTCTGTCATTCATTGCAAACAAGCCAGAAAGTGTTTTTCGTTGCTCTTCTTGTCTGAATAAACAAATATGCAGTTTGCTGGAAATAAGCTGTACTCTGACAGTCGTTCTTATGGAGTGCAGTTCAGCTAATAAAACTCTTTCTGCCTTTCATTGCAAGCAAGCCCGAAAGTGTTTTTATGCTTCATACTGGATTGTAAAAGCAAAGTTGCCGTGTGCTGAAAACAAGTTGTTCTTTGACAGTCTTGAATACTGAGTGCAGTTCAGTTAATAAAACTGTCTTTCTGGTGCTCATTGCAAACAAGCCAGAAAGTGTTTTTCTGTGTTCCAATTGTTAGTATAAACAAATATGCAGTCTGCTGAAAGCAAGCTGTTCTTTGATAGTCTTTCTTATGGAGTGCAGTTCAGCTAATAAAACTCTTTCTGCCTTTCATTGCAAGCAAGCCCGAAAGTGTTTTTATGCTTTATAGTGGATTGTAAAGGCAAAGTTGCAGTTTGCTGAAAACAAGTTGTTCTTTGACAGTCTTGAATTCTGACTGCAGTTCAGCCAATAAAAATGTATTTCTGTCATTCATTGCAAACAAGCCAGAAAGTGTTTTTCGTTGCTCTTCTTGTCTGAATAAACAAATATGCAGTTTGCTGGAAATAAGCTGTACTCTGACAGTCGTTCTTATGGAGTGCAGTTCAGCTAATAAAACTCTTTCTGCCTTTCATTGCAAGCAAGCCCGAAAGTGTTTTTATGCTTCATACTGGATTGTAAAAGCAAAGTTGCTGTGTGCTGAAAACAAGTTGTTCTTTGACAGTCTTGAATACTGAGTGCAGTTCAGTTAATAAAACTGTCTTTCTGGTGCTCATTGCAAACAAGCCAGAAAGTGTTTTTCGTTGCTCTTCTTGTCTGAATAAACAAATATGCAGTTTGCTGGAAATAAGCTGTACTCTGACAGTCGTTCTTATGGAGTGCAGTTCAGTTAATAAAACTCTTTCTGCCTTTCATTGCAAGCAAGCCCGAAAGTGTTTTTATGCTTCATACTGGATTGTAAAAGCAAAGTTGCCGTGTGCTGAAAACAAGTTGTTCTTTGACAGTCTTGAATACTGAGTGCAGTTCAGTTAATAAAACTGTCTTTCTGGTGCTCATTGCAAACAAGCCAGAAAGTGTTTTTCGTTGCTCTCCTTGTCTGAATAAACAAATATGCAGTTTGCTGGAAATAAGCTGTACTCTGACAGTCGTTCTTATGGAGTGCAGTTCAGCTAATAAAACTCTTTCTGCCTTTCATTGCAAGCAAGCCCGAAAGTGTTTTTATGCTTCATACTGGATTGTAAAAGCAAAGTTGCCGTGTGCTGAAAACAAGTTGTTCTTTGACAGTCTTGAATACTGAGTGCAGTTCAGTTAATAAAACTGTCTTTCTGGTGCTCATTGCAAACAAGCTAGAAATTGTTTTTCTGTGTTCCAATTGTTAGTATAAACAAATATGCAGTCTGCTGAAAGCAAGCTGTTCTTTGATAGTCTTTCTTATGGAGTGCAGTTCAGCTAATAAAACTCTTTCTGCATTTCATTGCAAGCAAGCCCGAAAGTGTTTTTATGCTTTATAATGGATTGTAAAAGCAAAGTTGCAGTTTGCTGAAAACAAGTTGTTCTTTGACAGTCTTGAATTCTGACTGCAATTCAGCCAATAAAAATGTATTTCTGTCATTCATTGCAAACAAGCCAGAAAGTGTTTTTCGTTGCTCTTCTTGTCTGAATAAACAAATATGCAGTTTGCTGGAAATAAGCTGTACTCTGACAGTCGTTCTTATGGAGTGCAGTTCAGCTAATAAAACTCTTTCTGCCTTTCATTGCAAGCAAGCCCGAAAGTGTTTTTATGCTTCATACTGGATTGTAAAAGCAAAGTTGCCGTGTGCTGAAAACAAGTTGTTCTTTGACAGTCTTGAATACTGAGTGCAGTTCAGTTAATAAAACTGTCTTTCTGGTGCTCATTGCAAACAAGCCAGAAAGTGTTTTTCTGTGTTCCAATTGTTAGTATAAACAAATATGCAGTCTGCTGAAAGCAAGCTGTTCTTTGATAGTCTTTCTTATGGAGTGCAGTTCAGCTAATAAAACTCTTTCTGCCTTTCATTGCAAGCAAGCCCGAAAGTGTTTTTATGCTTTATAGTGGATTGTAAAGGCAAAGTTGCAGTTTGCTGAAAACAAGTTGTTCTTTGACAGTCTTGAATTCTGACTGCAGTTCAGCCAATAAAAATGTATTTCTGTCATTCATTGCAAACAAGCCAGAAAGTATTTTTCGTTGCTCTTCTTGTCTGAATAAACAATTATGCAGTTTGCTGGAAATAAGCTGTACTCTGACAGTCGTCCTTATGGAGTGCAGTTCAGCTAATAAAACTCTTTCTGCCTTTCATTGCAAGCAAGCCCGAAAGTGTTTTTATGCTTCATACTGGATTGTAAAAGCAAAGTTGCCGTGTGCTGAAAACAAGTTGTTCTTTGACAGTCTTGAATACTGAGTGCAGTTCAGTTAATAAAACTGTCTTTCTGGTGCTCATTGCAAACAAGCCAGAAAGTGTTTTTCGTTGCTCTTCTTGTCTGAATAAACAAATATGCAGTTTGCTGGAAATAAGCTGTACTCTGACAGTCGTTCTTATGGAGTGCAGTTCAGTTAATAAAACTCTTTCTGCCTTTCATTGCAAGCAAGCCCGAAAGTGTTTTTATGCTTCATACTGGATTGTAAAAGCAAAGTTGCCGTGTGCTGAAAACAAGTTGTTCTTTGACAGTCTTGAATACTGAGTGCAGTTCAGTTAATAAAACGGTCTTTCTGGTGCTCATTGCAAACAAGCCAGAAAGTGTTTTTCGTTGCTCTCCTTGTCTGAATAAACAAATATGCAGTTTGCTGGAAATAAGCTGTACTCTGACAGTCGTTCTTATGGAGTGCAGTTCAGCTAATAAAACTCTTTCTGCCTTTCACTGCAAGCAAGCCCGAAAGTGTTTTTATGCTTCATACTGGATTGTAAAAGCAAAGTTGCCGTGTGCTGAAAACAAGTTGTTCTTTGACAGTCTTGAATACTGAGTGCAGTTCAGTTAATAAAACTGTCTTTCTGGTGCTCATTGCAAACAAGCTAGAAATTGTTTTTCTGTGTTCCAATTGTTAGTATAAACAAATATGCAGTCTGCTGAAAGCAAGCTGTTCTTTGATAGTCTTTCTTATGGAGTGCAGTTCAGCTAATAAAACTCTTTCTGCATTTCATTGCAAGCAAGCCCGAAAGTGTTTTAATGCTTCATAATGGATTGTAAAAGCAAAGTTGCTGTGTGCTGAAAACAAGTTGTTCTTTGACAGTCTTGAATTCTGACTGCAGTTCAGCCAATAAAAATGTATTTCTGTCATTCATTGCAAACAAGCCAGAAAGTGTTTTTCGTTGCTCTTCTTGTCTGAATAAACAAATATGCAGTTTGCCGGAAATAAGCTGTACTCTGACAGTCGTTCTTATGGAGTGCAGTTCAGCTAATAAAACTCTTTCTGCCTTTCATTGCAAGCAAGCCCGAAAGTGTTTTTATGCTTCATACTGGATTGTAAAAGCAAAGTTGCCGTGTGCTGAAAACAAGTTGTTCTTTGACAGTCTTGAATACTGAGTGCAGTTCAGTTAATAAAACTGTCTTTCTGGTGCTCATTGCAAACAAGCTAGAAATTGTTTTTCTGTGTTCCAATTGTTAGTATAAACAAATATGCAGTCTGCTGAAAGCAAGCTGTTCTTTGATAGTCTTTCTTATGGAGTGCAGTTCAGCTAATAAAACTCTTTCTGCATTTCATTGCAAGCAAGCCCGAAAGTGTTTTAATGCTTCATAATGGATTGTAAAAGCAAAGTTGCTGTGTGCTGAAAACAAGTTGTTCTTTGACAGTCTTGAATTCTGACTGCAGTTCAGCCAATAAAAATGTATTTCTGTCATTCATTGCAAACAAGCCAGAAAGTGTTTTTCGTTGCTCTTCTTGTCTGAATAAACAAATATGCAGTTTGCTGGAAATAAGCTGTACTCTGACAGTCGTTCTTATGGAGTGCAGTTCAGCTAATAAAACTCTTTCTGCCTTTCATTGCAAGCAAGCCCGAAAGTGTTTTTATGCTTCATACTGGATTGTAAAAGCAAAGTTGCCGTGTGCTGAAAACAAGTTGTTCTTTGACAGTCTTGAATACTGAGTGCAGTTCAGTTAACAAAAATGCCTTTCTGGTGCTCATTGCAAACAAGCCAGAAAATGTTTTTCGTTGCTCTTCTTGTCTGAATAAACAAATATGCAGTTTGCTGGAAATAAGCTGTACTCTGACAGTCGTTCTTATGGAGTGCAGTTCAGTTAATAAAACTCTTTCTGCCTTTCATTGCAAGCAAGCCCGAAAGTGTTTTTATGCTTCATACTGGATTGTAAAAGCAAAGTTGCCGTGTGCTGAAAACAAGTTGTTCTTTGACAGTCTTGAATACTGAGTGCAGTTCAGTTAATAAAACTGTCTTTCTGGTGCTCATTGCAAACAAGCCAGAAAGTGTTTTTCGTTGCTCTTCTTGTCTGAATAAACAATTATGCAGTTTGCTGGAAATAAGCTGTACTCTGACAGTCGTCCTTATGGAGTGCAGTTCAGCTAATAAAACTCTTTCTGCCTTTCATTGCAAGCAAGCCCGAAAGTGTTTTTATGCTTCATACTGGATTGTAAAAGCAAAGTTGCCGTGTGCTGAAAACAAGTTGTTCTTTGACAGTCTTGAATACTGAGTGCAGTTCAGTTAATAAAACTGTCTTTCTGGTGCTCATTGCAAACAAGCCAGAAAGTGTTTTTCGTTGCTCTCCTTGTCTGAATAAACAAATATGCAGTTTGCTGGAAATAAGCTGTACTCTGACAGTCGTTCTTATGGAGTGCAGTTCAGCTAATAAAACTCTTTCTGCCTTTCATTGCAAGCAAGCCCGAAAGTGTTTTTATGCTTCATACTGGATTGTAAAAGCAAAGTTGCCGTGTGCTGAAAACAAGTTGTTCTTTGACAGTCTTGAATACTGAGTGCAGTTCAGTTAATAAAACTGTCTTTCTGGTGCTCATTGCAAACAAGCTAGAAATTATTTTTCTGTGTTCCAATTGTTAGTATAAACAAATATGCAGTCTGCTGAAAGCAAGCTGTTCTTTGATAGTCTTTCTTATGGAGTGCAGTTCAGCTAATAAAACTCTTTCTGCATTTCATTGCAAGCAAGCCCGAAAGTGTTTTTATGCTTTATAATGGATTGTAAAAGCAAAGTTGCAGTTTGCTGAAAACAAGTTGTTCTTTGACAGTCTTGAAATCTGACTGCAGTTCAGCCAATAAAAATGTATTTCTGTCATTCATTGCAAACAAGCCAGAAAGTGTTTTTCGTTGCTCTTCTTGTCTGAATAAACAAATATGCAGTTTGCTGGAAATAAGCTGTACTCTGACAGTCGTTCTTATGGAGTGCAGTTCAGCTAATAAAACTCTTTCTGCCTTTCATTGCAAGCAAGCCCGAAAGTGTTTTTATGCTTCATACTGGATTGTAAAAGCAAAGTTGCCGTGTGCTGAAAACAAGTTGTTCTTTGACAGTCTTGAAAACTGAGTGCAGTTCAGTTAATAAAACTGTCTTTCTGGTGTTCATTGCAAACAAGCCAGAAAGTGTTTTTCGTTGCTCTTCTTGTCTGAATAAACAAATATGCAGTTTGCTGGAAATAAGCTGTACTCTGACAGTCGTTCTTATGGAGTGCAGTTCAGCTAATAAAACTCTTTCTGCCTTTCATTGCAAGCAAGCCCGAAAGTGTTTTTATGCTTCATACTGGATTGTAAAAGCAAAGTTGCCGTGTGCTGAAAACAAGTTGTTCTTTGACAGTCTTGAATACTGAGTGCAGTTCAGTTAATAAAACTGTCTTTCTGGTGCTCATTGCAAACAAGCCAGAAAGTGTTTTTCGTTGCTCTTCTTGCCTGAATAAACAAATATGCAGTTTGCTGGAAATAAGCTGTACTCTGACAGTCGTTCTTATGGAGTGCAGTTCAGCTAATAAAACTCTTTCTGCCTTTCATTGCAAGCAAGCCCGAAAGTGTTTTTATGCTTCATACTGGATTGTAAAAGCAAAGTTGCCGTGTGCTGAAAACAAGTTGTTCTTTGACAGTCTTGAATACTGAGTGCAGTTCAGTTAATAAAACTGTCTTTCTGGTGCTCATTGCAAACAAGCTAGAAATTGTTTTTCTGTGTTCCAATTGTGAGTATAAACAAATATGCAGTCTGCTGAAAGCAAGCTGTTCTTTGATAGTCTTTCTTATGGAGTGCAGTTCAGCTAATAAAACTCTTTCTGCATTTCATTGCAAGCAAGCCCGAAAGTGTTTTTATGCTTTATAATGGATTGTAAAAGCAAAGTTGCAGTTTGCTGAAAACAAGTTGTTCTTTGACAGTCTTGAATTCTGACTGCAGTTCAGCCAATAAAAATGTATTTCTGTCATTCATTGCAAACAAGCCAGAAAGTGTTTTTCGTTGCTCTTCTTGTCTGAATAAACAAATATGCAGTTTGCTGGAAATAAGCTGTACTCTGACAGTCGTTCTTATGGAGTGCAGTTCAGCTAATAAAACTCTTTCTGCCTTTCATTGCAAGCAAGCCCGAAAGTGTTTTTATGCTTCATACTGGATTGTAAAAGCAAAGTTGCCGTGTGCTGAAAACAAGTTGTTCTTTGACAGTCTTGAAAACTGAGTGCAGTTCAGTTAATAAAACTGTCTTTCTGGTGTTCATTGCAAACAAGCCAGAAAGTGTTTTTCGTTGCTCTTCTTGTCTGAATAAACAAATATGCAGTTTGCTGGAAATAAGCTGTACTCTGACAGTCGTTCTTATGGAGTGCAGTTCAGCTAATAAAACTCTTTCTGCCTTTCATTGCAAGCAAGCCCGAAAGTGTTTTTATGCTTCATACTGGATTGTAAAAGCAAAGTTGCCGTGTGCTGAAAACAAGTTGTTCTTTGACAGTCTTGAATACTGAGTGCAGTTCAGTTAATAAAACTGTCTTTCTGGTGCTCATTGCAAACAAGCCAGAAAGTGTTTTTCGTTGCTCTTCTTGTCTGAATAAACAAATATGCAGTTTGCTGGAAATAAGCTGTACTCTGACAGTCGTTCTTATGGAGTGCAGTTCAGCTAATAAAACTCTTTCTGCCTTTCATTGCAAGCAAGCCCGAAAGTGTTTTTATGCTTCATACTGGATTGTAAAAGCAAAGTTGCCGTGTGCTGAAAACAAGTTGTTCTTTGACAGTCTTGAATACTGAGTGCAGTTCAGTTAATAAAACTGTCTTTCTGGTGCTCATTGCAAACAAGCCAGAAAGTGTTTTTCGTTGCTCTTCTTGTCTGAATAAACAAATATGCAGTTTGCTGGAAATAAGCTGTACTCTGACAGTCGTTCTTATGGAGTGCAGTTCAGCTAATAAAACTCTTTCTGCCTTTCATTGCAAGCAAGCCCGAAAGTGTTTTTATGCTTCATACTGGATTGTAAAAGCAAAGTTGCCGTGTGCTGAAAACAAGTTGTTCTTTGACAGTCTTGAATACTGAGTGCAGTTCAGTTAATAAAACTGTCTTTCTGGTGCTCATTGCAAACAAGCCAGAAAGTGTTTTTCGTTGCTCTTCTTGCCTGAATAAACAAATATGCAGTTTGCTGGAAATAAGCTGTACTCTGACAGTCGTTCTTATGGAGTGCAGTTCAGCTAATAAAACTCTTTCTGCCTTTCATTGCAAGCAAGCCCGAAAGTGTTTTTATGCTTCATACTGGATTGTAAAAGCAAAGTTGCCGTGTGCTGAAAACAAGTTGTTCTTTGACAGTCTTGAATACTGAGTGCAGTTCAGTTAATAAAACTGTCTTTCTGGTGCTCATTGCAAACAAGCTAGAAATTGTTTTTCTGTGTTCCAATTGTTAGTATAAACAAATATGCAGTCTGCTGAAAGCAAGCTGTTCTTTGATAGTCTTTCTTATGGAGTGCAGTTCAGCTAATAAAACTCTTTCTGCATTTCATTGCAAGCAAGCCCGAAAGTGTTTTTATGCTTTATAATGGATTGTAAAAGCAAAGTTGCAGTTTGCTGAAAACAAGTTGTTCTTTGACAGTCTTGAATTCTGACTGCAGTTCAGCCAATAAAAATGTATTTCTGTCATTCATTGCAAACAAGCCAGAAAGTGTTTTTCGTTGCTCTTCTTGTCTGAATAAACAAATATGCAGTTTGCTGGAAATAAGCTGTACTCTGACAGTCGTTCTTATGGAGTGCAGTTCAGCTAATAAAACTCTTTCTGCCTTTCATTGCAAGCAAGCCCGAAAGTGTTTTTATGCTTCATACTGGATTGTAAAAGCAAAGTTGCTGTGTGCTGAAAACAAGTTGTTCTTTGACAGTCTTGAATACTGAGTGCAGTTCAGTTAATAAAACTGTCTTTCTGGTGCTCATTGCAAACAAGCCAGAAAGTGTTTTTCGTTGCTCTTCTTGTCTGAATAAACAAATATGCAGTTTGCTGGAAATAAGCTGTACTCTGACAGTCGTTCTTATGGAGTGCAGTTCAGTTAATAAAACTCTTTCTGCCTTTCATTGCAAGCAAGCCCGAAAGTGTTTTTATGCCTAATACTGGATTGTAAAAGCAAAGTTGCCGTGTGCTGAAAACAAGTTGTTCTTTGACAGTCTTGAATACTGAGTGCAGTTCAGTTAATAAAACTGTCTTTCTGGTGCTCATTGCAAACAAGCCAGAAAGTGTTTTTCGTTGCTCTCCTTGTCTGAATAAACAAATATGCAGTTTGCTGGAAATAAGCTGTACTCTGACAGTCGTTCTTATGGAGTGCAGTTCAGCTAATAAAACTCTTTCTGCCTTTCATTGCAAGCAAGCCCGAAAGTGTTTTTATGCTTCATACTGGATTGTAAAAGCAAAGTTGCCGTGTGCTGAAAACAAGTTGTTCTTTGACAGTCTTGAATACTGAGTGCAGTTCAGTTAATAAAACTGTCTTTCTGGTGCTCATTGCAAACAAGCTAGAAATTGTTTTTCTGTGTTCCAATTGTTAGTATAAACAAATATGCAGTCTGCTGAAAGCAAGCTGTTCTTTGATAGTCTTTCTTATGGAGTGCAGTTCAGCTAATAAAACTCTTTCTGCATTTCATTGCAAGCAAGCCCGAAAGTGTTTTTATGCTTTATAATGGATTGTAAAAGCAAAGTTGCAGTTTGCTGAAAACAAGTTGTTCTTTGACAGTCTTGAATTCTGACTGCAATTCAGCCAATAAAAATGTATTTCTGTCATTCATTGCAAACAAGCCAGAAAGTGTTTTTCGTTGCTCTTCTTGTCTGAATAAACAAATATGCAGTTTGCTGGAAATAAGCTGTACTCTGACAGTCGTTCTTATGGAGTGCAGTTCAGCTAATAAAACTCTTTCTGCCTTTCATTGCAAGCAAGCCCGAAAGTGTTTTTATGCTTCATACTGGATTGTAAAAGCAAAGTTGCCGTGTGCTGAAAACAAGTTGTTCTTTGACAGTCTTGAATACTGAGTGCAGTTCAGTTAATAAAACTGTCTTTCTGGTGTTCATTGCAAACAAGCCAGAAAGTGTTTTTCGTTGCTCTTCTTGTCTGAATAAACAAATATGCAGTTTGCTGGAAATAAGCTGTACTCTGACAGTCGTTCTTATGGAGTGCAGTTCAGCTAATAAAACTCTTTCTGCCTTTCATTGCAAGCAAGCCCGAAAGTGTTTTTATGCTTCATACTGGATTGTAAAAGCAAAGTTGCCGTGTGCTGAAAACAAGTTGTTCTTTGACAGTCTTGAATACTGAGTGCAGTTCAGTTAATAAAACTGTCTTTCTGGTGCTCATTGCAAACAAGCCAGAAAGTGTTTTTCGTTGCTCTTCTTGTCTGAATAAACAAATATGCAGTTTGCTGGAAATAAGCTGTACTCTGACAGTCGTTCTTATGGAGTGCAGTTCAGCTAATAAAACTCTTTCTGCCTTTCATTGCAAGCAAGCCCGAAAGTGTTTTTATGCTTCATACTGGATTGTAAAAGCAAAGTTGCCGTGTGCTGAAAACAAGTTGTTCTTTGACAGTCTTGAATACTGAGTGCAGTTCAGTTAATAAAACTGTCTTTCTGGTGCTCATTGCAAACAAGCCAGAAAGTGTTTTTCGTTGCTCTTCTTGCCTGAATAAACAAATATGCAGTTTGCTGGAAATAAGCTGTACTCTGACAGTCGTTCTTATGGAGTGCAGTTCAGCTAATAAAACTCTTTCTGCCTTTCATTGCAAGCAAGCCCGAAAGTGTTTTTATGCTTCATACTGGATTGTAAAAGCAAAGTTGCCGTGTGCTGAAAACAAGTTGTTCTTTGACAGTCTTGAATACTGAGTGCAGTTCAGTTAATAAAACTGTCTTTCTGGTGCTCATTGCAAACAAGCTAGAAATTGTTTTTCTGTGTTCCAATTGTTAGTATAAACAAATATGCAGTCTGCTGAAAGCAAGCTGTTCTTTGATAGTCTTTCTTATGGAGTGCAGTTCAGCTAATAAAACTCTTTCTGCATTTCATTGCAAGCAAGCCCGAAAGTGTTTTTATGCTTTATAATGGATTGTAAAAGCAAAGTTGCAGTTTGCTGAAAACAAGTTGTTCTTTGACAGTCTTGAATTCTGACTGCAGTTCAGCCAATAAAAATGTATTTCTGTCATTCATTGCAAACAAGCCAGAAAGTGTTTTTCGTTGCTCTTCTTGTCTGAATAAACAAATATGCAGTTTGCTGGAAATAAGCTGTACTCTGACAGTCGTTCTTATGGAGTGCAGTTCAGCTAATAAAACTCTTTCTGCCTTTCATTGCAAGCAAGCCCGAAAGTGTTTTTATGCTTCATACTGGATTGTAAAAGCAAAGTTGCTGTGTGCTGAAAACAAGTTGTTCTTTGACAGTCTTGAATACTGAGTGCAGTTCAGTTAATAAAACTGTCTTTCTGGTGCTCATTGCAAACAAGCCAGAAAGTGTTTTTCGTTGCTCTTCTTGTCTGATAAAACAAATATGCAGTTTGCTGGAAATAAGCTGTACTCTGACAGTCGTTCTTATGGAGTGCAGTTCAGTTAATAAAACTCTTTCTGCCTTTCATTGCAAGCAAGCCCGAAAGTGTTTTTATGCCTAATACTGGATTGTAAAAGCAAAGTTGCCGTGTGCTGAAAACAAGTTGTTCTTTGACAGTCTTGAATACTGAGTGCAGTTCAGTTAATAAAACTGTCTTTCTGGTGCTCATTGCAAACAAGCCAGAAAGTGTTTTTCGTTGCTCTCCTTGTCTGAATAAACAAATATGCAGTTTGCTGGAAATAAGCTGTACTCTGACAGTCGTTCTTATGGAGTGCAGTTCAGCTAATAAAACTCTTTCTGCCTTTCATTGCAAGCAAGCCCGAAAGTGTTTTTATGCTTCATACTGGATTGTAAAAGCAAAGTTGCCGTGTGCTGAAAACAAGTTGTTCTTTGACAGTCTTGAATACTGAGTGCAGTTCAGTTAATAAAACTGTCTTTCTGGTGCTCATTGCAAACAAGCTAGAAATTGTTTTTCTGTGTTCCAATTGTTAGTATAAACAAATATGCAGTCTGCTGAAAGCAAGCTGTTCTTTGATAGTCTTTCTTATGGAGTGCAGTTCAGCTAATAAAACTCTTTCTGCATTTCATTGCAAGCAAGCCCGAAAGTGTTTTTATGCTTTATAATGGATTGTAAAAGCAAAGTTGCAGTTTGCTGAAAACAAGTTGTTCTTTGACAGTCTTGAATTCTGACTGCAATTCAGCCAATAAAAATGTATTTCTGTCATTCATTGCAAACAAGCCAGAAAGTGTTTTTCGTTGCTCTTCTTGTCTGAATAAACAAATATGCAGTTTGCTGGAAATAAGCTGTACTCTGACAGTCGTTCTTATGGAGTGCAGTTCAGCTAATAAAACTCTTTCTGCCTTTCATTGCAAGCAAGCCCGAAAGTGTTTTTATGCTTCATACTGGATTGTAAAAGCAAAGTTGCCGTGTGCTGAAAACAAGTTGTTCTTTGACAGTCTTGAATACTGAGTGCAGTTCAGTTAATAAAACTGTCTTTCTGGTGCTCATTGCAAACAAGCCAGAAAGTGTTTTTCTGTGTTCCAATTGTTAGTATAAACAAATATGCAGTCTGCTGAAAGCAAGCTGTTCTTTGATAGTCTTTCTTATGGAGTGCAGTTCAGCTAATAAAACTCTTTCTGCCTTTCATTGCAAGCAAGCCCGAAAGTGTTTTTATGCTTTATAGTGGATTGTAAAGGCAAAGTTGCAGTTTGCTGAAAACAAGTTGTTCTTTGACAGTCTTGAATTCTGACTGCAGTTCAGCCAATAAAAATGTATTTCTGTCATTCATTGCAAACAAGCCAGAAAGTATTTTTCGTTGCTCTTCTTGTCTGAATAAACAATTATGCAGTTTGCTGGAAATAAGCTGTACTCTGACAGTCGTCCTTATGGAGTGCAGTTCAGCTAATAAAACTCTTTCTGCCTTTCATTGCAAGCAAGCCCGAAAGTGTTTTTATGCTTCATACTGGATTGTAAAAGCAAAGTTGCCGTGTGCTGAAAACAAGTTGTTCTTTGACAGTCTTGAATACTGAGTGCAGTTCAGTTAATAAAACTGTCTTTCTGGTGCTCATTGCAAACAAGCCAGAAAGTGTTTTTCGTTGCTCTTCTTGTCTGAATAAACAAATATGCAGTTTGCTGGAAATAAGCTGTACTCTGACAGTCGTTCTTATGGAGTGCAGTTCAGTTAATAAAACTCTTTCTGCCTTTCATTGCAAGCAAGCCCGAAAGTGTTTTTATGCTTCATACTGGATTGTAAAAGCAAAGTTGCCGTGTGCTGAAAACAAGTTGTTCTTTGACAGTCTTGAATACTGAGTGCAGTTCAGTTAATAAAACGGTCTTTCTGGTGCTCATTGCAAACAAGCCAGAAAGTGTTTTTCGTTGCTCTCCTTGTCTGAATAAACAAATATGCAGTTTGCTGGAAATAAGCTGTACTCTGACAGTCGTTCTTATGGAGTGCAGTTCAGCTAATAAAACTCTTTCTGCCTTTCACTGCAAGCAAGCCCGAAAGTGTTTTTATGCTTCATACTGGATTGTAAAAGCAAAGTTGCCGTGTGCTGAAAACAAGTTGTTCTTTGACAGTCTTGAATACTGAGTGCAGTTCAGTTAATAAAACTGTCTTTCTGGTGCTCATTGCAAACAAGCTAGAAATTGTTTTTCTGTGTTCCAATTGTTAGTATAAACAAATATGCAGTCTGCTGAAAGCAAGCTGTTCTTTGATAGTCTTTCTTATGGAGTGCAGATCAGCTAATAAAACTCTTTCTGCCTTTCATTGCAAGCAAGCCCGAAAGTGTTTTTATGCTTCATAATGGATTGTAAAAGCAAAGTTGCCGTGTGCTGAAAACAAGTTGTTCTTTGACAGTCTTGAATACTGAGTGCAGTTCAGTTAACAAAAATGCCTTTCTGGTGCTCATTGCAAACAAGCCAGAAAGTGTTTTTCGTTGCTCTTCTTGTCTGAATAAACAAATATGCAGTTTGCCGGAAATAAGCTGTACTCTGACAGTCGTTCTTATGGAGTGCAGTTCAGCTAATAAAACTCTTTCTGCCTTTCATTGCAAGCAAGCCCGAAAGTGTTTTTATGCTTCATACTGGATTGTAAAAGCAAAGTTGCCGTGTGCTGAAAACAAGTTGTTCTTTGACAGTCTTGAATACTGAGTGCAGTTCAGTTAATAAAACTGTCTTTCTGGTGCTCATTGCAAACAAGCTAGAAATTGTTTTTCTGTGTTCCAATTGTTAGTATAAACAAATATGCAGTCTGCTGAAAGCAAGCTGTTCTTTGATAGTCTTTCTTATGGAGTGCAGTTCAGCTAATAAAACTCTTTCTGCATTTCATTGCAAGCAAGCCCGAAAGTGTTTTAATGCTTCATAATGGATTGTAAAAGCAAAGTTGCTGTGTGCTGAAAACAAGTTGTTCTTTGACAGTCTTGAATTCTGACTGCAGTTCAGCCAATAAAAATGTATTTCTGTCATTCATTGCAAACAAGCCAGAAAGTGTTTTTCGTTGCTCTTCTTGTCTGAATAAACAAATATGCAGTTTGCTGGAAATAAGCTGTACTCTGACAGTCGTTCTTATGGAGTGCAGTTCAGCTAATAAAACTCTTTCTGCCTTTCATTGCAAGCAAGCCCGAAAGTGTTTTTATGCTTCATACTGGATTGTAAAAGCAAAGTTGCCGTGTGCTGAAAACAAGTTGTTCTTTGACAGTCTTGAATACTGAGTGCAGTTCAGTTAACAAAAATGCCTTTCTGGTGCTCATTGCAAACAAGCCAGAAAATGTTTTTCGTTGCTCTTCTTGTCTGAATAAACAAATATGCAGTTTGCTGGAAATAAGCTGTACTCTGACAGTCGTTCTTATGGAGTGCAGTTCAGTTAATAAAACTCTTTCTGCCTTTCATTGCAAGCAAGCCCGAAAGTGTTTTTATGCTTCATACTGGATTGTAAAAGCAAAGTTGCCGTGTGCTGAAAACAAGTTGTTCTTTGACAGTCTTGAATACTGAGTGCAGTTCAGTTAATAAAACTGTCTTTCTGGTGCTCATTGCAAACAAGCCAGAAAGTGTTTTTCGTTGCTCTTCTTGTCTGAATAAACAATTATGCAGTTTGCTGGAAATAAGCTGTACTCTGACAGTCGTCCTTATGGAGTGCAGTTCAGCTAATAAAACTCTTTCTGCCTTTCATTGCAAGCAAGCCCGAAAGTGTTTTTATGCTTCATACTGGATTGTAAAAGCAAAGTTGCCGTGTGCTGAAAACAAGTTGTTCTTTGACAGTCTTGAATACTGAGTGCAGTTCAGTTAATAAAACTGTCTTTCTGGTGCTCATTGCAAACAAGCCAGAAAGTGTTTTTCGTTGCTCTCCTTGTCTGAATAAACAAATATGCAGTTTGCTGGAAATAAGCTGTACTCTGACAGTCGTTCTTATGGAGTGCAGTTCAGCTAATAAAACTCTTTCTGCCTTTCATTGCAAGCAAGCCCGAAAGTGTTTTTATGCTTCATACTGGATTGTAAAAGCAAAGTTGCCGTGTGCTGAAAACAAGTTGTTCTTTGACAGTCTTGAATACTGAGTGCAGTTCAGTTAATAAAACTGTCTTTCTGGTGCTCATTGCAAACAAGCTAGAAATTATTTTTCTGTGTTCCAATTGTTAGTATAAACAAATATGCAGTCTGCTGAAAGCAAGCTGTTCTTTGATAGTCTTTCTTATGGAGTGCAGTTCAGCTAATAAAACTCTTTCTGCATTTCATTGCAAGCAAGCCCGAAAGTGTTTTTATGCTTTATAATGGATTGTAAAAGCAAAGTTGCAGTTTGCTGAAAACAAGTTGTTCTTTGACAGTCTTGAAATCTGACTGCAGTTCAGCCAATAAAAATGTATTTCTGTCATTCATTGCAAACAAGCCAGAAAGTGTTTTTCGTTGCTCTTCTTGTCTGAATAAACAAATATGCAGTTTGCTGGAAATAAGCTGTACTCTGACAGTCGTTCTTATGGAGTGCAGTTCAGCTAATAAAACTCTTTCTGCCTTTCATTGCAAGCAAGCCCGAAAGTGTTTTTATGCTTCATACTGGATTGTAAAAGCAAAGTTGCCGTGTGCTGAAAACAAGTTGTTCTTTGACAGTCTTGAAAACTGAGTGCAGTTCAGTTAATAAAACTGTCTTTCTGGTGTTCATTGCAAACAAGCCAGAAAGTGTTTTTCGTTGCTCTTCTTGTCTGAATAAACAAATATGCAGTTTGCTGGAAATAAGCTGTACTCTGACAGTCGTTCTTATGGAGTGCAGTTCAGCTAATAAAACTCTTTCTGCCTTTCATTGCAAGCAAGCCCGAAAGTGTTTTTATGCTTCATACTGGATTGTAAAAGCAAAGTTGCCGTGTGCTGAAAACAAGTTGTTCTTTGACAGTCTTGAATACTGAGTGCAGTTCAGTTAATAAAACTGTCTTTCTGGTGCTCATTGCAAACAAGCCAGAAAGTGTTTTTCGTTGCTCTTCTTGCCTGAATAAACAAATATGCAGTTTGCTGGAAATAAGCTGTACTCTGACAGTCGTTCTTATGGAGTGCAGTTCAGCTAATAAAACTCTTTCTGCCTTTCATTGCAAGCAAGCCCGAAAGTGTTTTTATGCTTCATACTGGATTGTAAAAGCAAAGTTGCCGTGTGCTGAAAACAAGTTGTTCTTTGACAGTCTTGAATACTGAGTGCAGTTCAGTTAATAAAACTGTCTTTCTGGTGCTCATTGCAAACAAGCTAGAAATTGTTTTTCTGTGTTCCAATTGTGAGTATAAACAAATATGCAGTCTGCTGAAAGCAAGCTGTTCTTTGATAGTCTTTCTTATGGAGTGCAGTTCAGCTAATAAAACTCTTTCTGCATTTCATTGCAAGCAAGCCCGAAAGTGTTTTTATGCTTTATAATGGATTGTAAAAGCAAAGTTGCAGTTTGCTGAAAACAAGTTGTTCTTTGACAGTCTTGAATTCTGACTGCAGTTCAGCCAATAAAAATGTATTTCTGTCATTCATTGCAAACAAGCCAGAAAGTGTTTTTCGTTGCTCTTCTTGTCTGAATAAACAAATATGCAGTTTGCTGGAAATAAGCTGTACTCTGACAGTCGTTCTTATGGAGTGCAGTTCAGCTAATAAAACTCTTTCTGCCTTTCATTGCAAGCAAGCCCGAAAGTGTTTTTATGCTTCATACTGGATTGTAAAAGCAAAGTTGCCGTGTGCTGAAAACAAGTTGTTCTTTGACAGTCTTGAAAACTGAGTGCAGTTCAGTTAATAAAACTGTCTTTCTGGTGTTCATTGCAAACAAGCCAGAAAGTGTTTTTCGTTGCTCTTCTTGTCTGAATAAACAAATATGCAGTTTGCTGGAAATAAGCTGTACTCTGACAGTCGTTCTTATGGAGTGCAGTTCAGCTAATAAAACTCTTTCTGCCTTTCATTGCAAGCAAGCCCGAAAGTGTTTTTATGCTTCATACTGGATTGTAAAAGCAAAGTTGCCGTGTGCTGAAAACAAGTTGTTCTTTGACAGTCTTGAATACTGAGTGCAGTTCAGTTAATAAAACTGTCTTTCTGGTGCTCATTGCAAACAAGCCAGAAAGTGTTTTTCGTTGCTCTTCTTGTCTGAATAAACAAATATGCAGTTTGCTGGAAATAAGCTGTACTCTGACAGTCGTTCTTATGGAGTGCAGTTCAGCTAATAAAACTCTTTCTGCCTTTCATTGCAAGCAAGCCCGAAAGTGTTTTTATGCTTCATACTGGATTGTAAAAGCAAAGTTGCCGTGTGCTGAAAACAAGTTGTTCTTTGACAGTCTTGAATACTGAGTGCAGTTCAGTTAATAAAACTGTCTTTCTGGTGCTCATTGCAAACAAGCCAGAAAGTGTTTTTCGTTGCTCTTCTTGTCTGAATAAACAAATATGCAGTTTGCTGGAAATAAGCTGTACTCTGACAGTCGTTCTTATGGAGTGCAGTTCAGCTAATAAAACTCTTTCTGCCTTTCATTGCAAGCAAGCCCGAAAGTGTTTTTATGCTTCATACTGGATTGTAAAAGCAAAGTTGCCGTGTGCTGAAAACAAGTTGTTCTTTGACAGTCTTGAATACTGAGTGCAGTTCAGTTAATAAAACTGTCTTTCTGGTGCTCATTGCAAACAAGCCAGAAAGTGTTTTTCGTTGCTCTTCTTGCCTGAATAAACAAATATGCAGTTTGCTGGAAATAAGCTGTACTCTGACAGTCGTTCTTATGGAGTGCAGTTCAGCTAATAAAACTCTTTCTGCCTTTCATTGCAAGCAAGCCCGAAAGTGTTTTTATGCTTCATACTGGATTGTAAAAGCAAAGTTGCCGTGTGCTGAAAACAAGTTGTTCTTTGACAGTCTTGAATACTGAGTGCAGTTCAGTTAATAAAACTGTCTTTCTGGTGCTCATTGCAAACAAGCTAGAAATTGTTTTTCTGTGTTCCAATTGTTAGTATAAACAAATATGCAGTCTGCTGAAAGCAAGCTGTTCTTTGATAGTCTTTCTTATGGAGTGCAGTTCAGCTAATAAAACTCTTTCTGCATTTCATTGCAAGCAAGCCCGAAAGTGTTTTTATGCTTTATAATGGATTGTAAAAGCAAAGTTGCAGTTTGCTGAAAACAAGTTGTTCTTTGACAGTCTTGAATTCTGACTGCAATTCAGCCAATAAAAATGTATTTCTGTCATTCATTGCAAACAAGCCAGAAAGTGTTTTTCGTTGCTCCTCTTGTCTGAATAAACAAATATGCAGTTTGCTGGAAATAAGCTGTACTCTGACAGTCGTTCTTATGGAGTGCAGTTCAGCTAATAAAACTCTTTCTGCCTTTCATTGCAAGCAAGCCCGAAAGTGTTTTTATGCTTCATACTGGATTGTAAAAGCAAAGTTGCCGTGTGCTGAATACAAGTTGTTCTTTGACAGTCTTGAATACTGAGTGCAGTTCAGTTAATAAAACTGTCTTTCTGGTGCTCATTGCAAACAAGCCAGAAAGTGTTTTTCGTTGCTCTTCTTGTCTGAATAAACAAATATGCAGTTTGCTGGAAATAAGCTGTACTCTGACAGTCGTTCTTATGGAGTGCAGTTCAGCTAATAAAACTCTTTCTGCCTTTCATTGCAAGCAAGCCCGAAAGTGTTTTTATGCTTCATACTGGATTGTAAAAGCAAAGTTGCCGTGTGCTGAAAACAAGTTGTTCTTTGACAGTCTTGAATACTGAGTGCAGTTCAGTTAATAAAACTGTCTTTCTGGTGCTCATTGCAAACAAGCCAGAAAGTGTTTTTCGTTGCTCTTCTTGTCTGAATAAACAAATATGCAGTTTGCTGGAAATAAGCTGTACTCTGACAGTCGTTCTTATGGAGTGCAGTTCAGCTAATAAAACTCTTTCTGCCTTTCATTGCAAGCAAGCCCGAAAGTGTTTTTATGCTTCATACTGGATTGTAAAAGCAAAGTTGCCGTGTGCTGAAAACAAGTTGTTCTTTGACAGTCTTGAATACTGAGTGCAGTTCAGTTAATAAAACTGTCTTTCTGGTGCTCATTGCAAACAAGCTAGAAATTGTTTTTCTGTGTTCCAATTGTTAGTATAAACAAATATGCAGTCTGCTGAAAGCAAGCTGTTCTTTGATAGTCTTTCTTATGGAGTGCAGTTCAGCTAATAAAACTCTTTCTGCATTTCATTGCAAGCAAGCCCGAAAGTGTTTTTATGCTTTATAATGGATTGTAAAAGCAAAGTTGCAGTTTGCTGAAAACAAGTTGTTCTTTGACAGTCTTGAATTCTGACTGCAGTTCAGCCAATAAAAATGTATTTCTGTCATTCATTGCAAACAAGCCAGAAAGTGTTTTTCGTTGCTCTTCTTGTCTGAATAAACAAATATGCAGTTTGCTGGAAATAAGCTGTACTCTGACAGTCGTTCTTATGGAGTGCAGTTCAGCTAATAAAACTCTTTCTGCCTTTCATTGCAAGCAAGCCCGAAAGTGTTTTTATGCTTCATACTGGATTGTAAAAGCAAAGTTGCCGTGTGCTGAAAACAAGTTGTTCTTTGACAGTCTTGAAAACTGAGTGCAGTTCAGTTAATAAAACTGTCTTTCTGGTGTTCATTGCAAACAAGCCAGAAAGTGTTTTTCGTTGCTCTTCTTGTCTGAATAAACAAATATGCAGTTTGCTGGAAATAAGCTGTACTCTGACAGTCGTCCTTATGGAGTGCAGTTCAGCTAATAAAACTCTTTCTGCCTTTCATTGCAAGCAAGCCCGAAAGTGTTTTTATGCTTCATACTGGATTGTAAAAGCAAAGTTGCCGTGTGCTGAAAACAAGTTGTTCTTTGACAGTCTTGAATACTGAGTGCAGTTCAGTTAATAAAACTGTCTTTCTGGTGCTCATTGCAAACAAGCCAGAAAGTGTTTTTCGTTGCTCTTCTTGTCTGAATAAACAAATATGCAGTTTGCTGGAAATAAGCTGTACTCTGACAGTCGTTCTTATGGAGTGCAGTTCAGCTAATAAAACTCTTTCTGCCTTTCATTGCAAGCAAGCCCGAAAGTGTTTTTATGCTTCATACTGGATTGTAAAAGCAAAGTTGCCGTGTGCTGAAAACAAGTTGTTCTTTGACAGTCTTGAATACTGAGTGCAGTTCAGTTAATAAAACTGTCTTTCTGGTGCTCATTGCAAACAAGCTAGAAATTGTTTTTCTGTGTTCCAATTGTTAGTATAAACAAATATGCAGTCTGCTGAAAGCAAGCTGTTCTTTGATAGTCTTTCTTATGGAGTGCAGTTCAGCTAATAAAACTCTTTCTGCATTTCATTGCAAGCAAGCCCGAAAGTGTTTTTATGCTTTATAATGGATTGTAAAAGCAAAGTTGCAGTTTGCTGAAAACAAGTTGTTCTTTGACAGTCTTGAATTCTGACTGCAGTTCAGCCAATAAAAATGTATTTCTGTCATTCATTGCAAACAAGCCAGAAAGTGTTTTTCGTTGCTCTTCTTGTCTGAATAAACAAATATGCAGTTTGCTGGAAATAAGCTGTACTCTGACAGTCGTTCTTATGGAGTGCAGTTCAGCTAATAAAACTCTTTCTGCCTTTCATTGCAAGCAAGCCCGAAAGTGTTTTTATGCTTCATACTGGATTGTAAAAGCAAAGTTGCCGTGTGCTGAAAACAAGTTGTTCTTTGACAGTCTTGAAAACTGAGTGCAGTTCAGTTAATAAAACTGTCTTTCTGGTGTTCATTGCAAACAAGCCAGAAAGTGTTTTTCGTTGCTCTTCTTGTCTGAATAAACAAATATGCAGTTTGCTGGAAATAAGCTGTACTCTGACAGTCGTTCTTATGGAGTGCAGTTCAGCTAATAAAACTCTTTCTGCCTTTCATTGCAAGCAAGCCCGAAAGTGTTTTTATGCTTCATACTGGATTGTAAAAGCAAAGTTGCCGTGTGCTGAAAACAAGTTGTTCTTTGACAGTCTTGAATACTGAGTGCAGTTCAGTTAATAAAACTGTCTTTCTGGTGCTCATTGCAAACAAGCCAGAAAGTGTTTTTCGTTGCTCTTCTTGTCTGAATAAACAAATATGCAGTTTGCTGGAAATAAGCTGTACTCTGACAGTCGTTCTTATGGAGTGCAGTTCAGCTAATAAAACTCTTTCTGCCTTTCATTGCAAGCAAGCCCGAAAGTGTTTTTATGCTTCATACTGGATTGTAAAAGCAAAGTTGCCGTGTGCTGAAAACAAGTTGTTCTTTGACAGTCTTGAATACTGAGTGCAGTTCAGTTAATAAAACTGTCTTTCTGGTGCTCATTGCAAACAAGCCAGAAAGTGTTTTTCGTTGCTCTTCTTGTCTGAATAAACAAATATGCAGTTTGCTGGAAATAAGCTGTACTCTGACAGTCGTTCTTATGGAGTGCAGTTCAGCTAATAAAACTCTTTCTGCCTTTCATTGCAAGCAAGCCCGAAAGTGTTTTTATGCTTCATACTGGATTGTAAAAGCAAAGTTGCCGTGTGCTGAAAACAAGTTGTTCTTTGACAGTCTTGAATACTGAGTGCAGTTCAGTTAATAAAACTGTCTTTCTGGTGCTCATTGCAAACAAGCCAGAAAGTGTTTTTCGTTGCTCTTCTTGCCTGAATAAACAAATATGCAGTTTGCTGGAAATAAGCTGTACTCTGACAGTCGTTCTTATGGAGTGCAGTTCAGCTAATAAAACTCTTTCTGCCTTTCATTGCAAGCAAGCCCGAAAGTGTTTTTATGCTTCATACTGGATTGTAAAAGCAAAGTTGCCGTGTGCTGAAAACAAGTTGTTCTTTGACAGACTTGAATACTGAGTGCAGTTCAGTTAATAAAACTGTCTTTCTGGTGCTCATTGCAAACAAGCTAGAAATTGTTTTTCTGTGTTCCAATTGTTAGTATAAACAAATATGCAGTCTGCTGAAAGCAAGCTGTTCTTTGATAGTCTTTCTTATGGAGTGCAGTTCAGCTAATAAAACTCTTTCTGCATTTCATTGCAAGCAAGCCCGAAAGTGTTTTTATGCTTTATAATGGATTGTAAAAGCAAAGTTGCAGTTTGCTGAAAACAAGTTGTTCTTTGACAGTCTTGAATTCTGACTGCAATTCAGCCAATAAAAATGTATTTCTGTCATTCATTGCAAACAAGCCAGAAAGTGTTTTTCGTTGCTCCTCTTGTCTGAATAAACAAATATGCAGTTTGCTGGAAATAAGCTGTACTCTGACAGTCGTTCTTATGGAGTGCAGTTCAGCTAATAAAACTCTTTCTGCCTTTCATTGCAAGCAAGCCCGAAAGTGTTTTTATGCTTCATACTGGATTGTAAAAGCAAAGTTGCCGTGTGCTGAATACAAGTTGTTCTTTGACAGTCTTGAATACTGAGTGCAGTTCAGTTAATAAAACTGTCTTTCTGGTGCTCATTGCAAACAAGCCAGAAAGTGTTTTTCGTTGCTCTTCTTGTCTGAATAAACAAATATGCAGTTTGCTGGAAATAAGCTGTACTCTGACAGTCGTTCTTATGGAGTGCAGTTCAGCTAATAAAACTCTTTCTGCCTTTCATTGCAAGCAAGCCCGAAAGTGTTTTTATGCTTCATACTGGATTGTAAAAGCAAAGTTGCCGTGTGCTGAAAACAAGTTGTTCTTTGACAGTCTTGAATACTGAGTGCAGTTCAGTTAATAAAACTGTCTTTCTGGTGCTCATTGCAAACAAGCCAGAAAGTGTTTTTCGTTGCTCTTCTTGTCTGAATAAACAAATATGCAGTTTGCTGGAAATAAGCTGTACTCTGACAGTCGTTCTTATGGAGTGCAGTTCAGCTAATAAAACTCTTTCTGCCTTTCATTGCAAGCAAGCCCGAAAGTGTTTTTATGCTTCATACTGGATTGTAAAAGCAAAGTTGCCGTGTGCTGAAAACAAGTTGTTCTTTGACAGTCTTGAATACTGAGTGCAGTTCAGTTAATAAAACTGTCTTTCTGGTGCTCATTGCAAACAAGCTAGAAATTGTTTTTCTGTGTTCCAATTGTTAGTATAAACAAATATGCAGTCTGCTGAAAGCAAGCTGTTCTTTGATAGTCTTTCTTATGGAGTGCAGTTCAGCTAATAAAACTCTTTCTGCATTTCATTGCAAGCAAGCCCGAAAGTGTTTTTATGCTTTATAATGGATTGTAAAAGCAAAGTTGCAGTTTGCTGAAAACAAGTTGTTCTTTGACAGTCTTGAATTCTGACTGCAGTTCAGCCAATAAAAATGTATTTCTGTCATTCATTGCAAACAAGCCAGAAAGTGTTTTTCGTTGCTCTTCTTGTCTGAATAAACAAATATGCAGTTTGCTGGAAATAAGCTGTACTCTGACAGTCGTTCTTATGGAGTGCAGTTCAACTAATAAAACTCTTTCTGCCTTTCATTGCAAGCAAGCCCGAAAGTGTTTTTATGCTTCATACTGGATTGTAAAAGCAAAGTTGCCGTGTGCTGAAAACAAGTTGTTCTTTGACAGTCTTGAATACTGAGTGCAGTTCAGTTAATAAAACTGTCTTTCTGGTGCTCATTGCAAACAAGCCAGAAAGTGTTTTTCGTTGCTCTTCTTGTCTGAATAAACAAATATGCAGTTTGCTGGAAATAAGCTGTACTCTGACAGTCGTCCTTATGGAGTGCAGTTCAGCTAATAAAACTCTTTCTGCCTTTCATTGCAAGCAAGCCCGAAAGTGTTTTTATGCTTCATACTGGATTGTAAAAGCAAAGTTGCCGTGTGATGAAAACAAGTTGTTCTTTGACAGTCTTGAATACTGAGTGCAGTTCAGTTAATAAAACTGTCTTTCTGGTGCTCATTGCAAACAAGCTAGAAATTGTTTTTCTGTGTTCCAATTGTTAGTATAAACAAATATGCAGTCTGCTGAAAGCAAGCTGTTCTTTGATAGTCTTTCTTATGGAGTGCAGATCAGCTAATAAAACTCTTTCTGCCTTTCATTGCAAGCAAGCCCGAAAGTGTTTTTATGCTTCATAATGGATTGTAAAAGCAAAGTTGCCGTGTGCTGAAAACAAGTTGTTCTTTGACAGTCTTGAATACTGAGTGCAGTTCAGTTAACAAAAATGCCTTTCTGGTGCTCATTGCAAACAAGCCAGAAAGTGTTTTTCGTTGCTCTTCTTATCTGAATAAACAAATATGCAGTTTGCTGGAAATAAGCTGTACTCTGACAGTCGTTCTTATGGAGTGCAGTTCAGCTAATAAAACTCTTTCTGCCTTTCATTGCAAGCAAGCCCGAAAGTGTTTTTATGCTTCATACTGGATTGTAAAAGCAGAGTTGCCGTGTGCTGAAAATAAGTTGTTCTTTGACAGTCTTGAATACTGAGTGCAGTTCAGTTAATAAAACTGTCTTTCTGGTGCTCATTGCAAACATGCTAGAAATTGTTTTTCGTTGCTCTTCTTGTCTGAATAAACAAATATGCAGTTTGCTGGAAATAAGCTGTACTCTGACAGTCGTTCTTATGGAGTGCAGTTCAGTTAATAAAACTCTTTCTGCCTTTCATTGCAAGCAAGCCCGAAAGTGTTTTTATGCTTCATACTGGATTGTAAAAGCAAAGTTGCCGTGTGCTGAAAACAAGTTGTTCTTTGACAGTCTTGAATACTGAGTGCAGTTCAGTTAATAAAACTGTCTTTCTGGTGCTCATTGCAAACAAGCTAGAAATTGTTTTTCTGTGTTCCAATTGTTAGTATAAACAAATATGCAGTCTGCTGAAAGCAAGCTGTTCTTTGATAGTCTTTCTTATGGAGTGCAGTTCAGCTAATAAAACTCTTTCTGCATTTCATTGCAAGCAAGCCCGAAAGTGTTTTAATGCTTCATAATGGATTGTAAAAGCAAAGTTGCTGTGTGCTGAAAACAAGTTGTTCTTTGACAGTCTTGAATTCTGACTGCAGTTCAGCCAATAAAAATGTATTTCTGTCATTCATTGCAAACAAGCCAGAAAGTGTTTTTCGTTGCTCTTCTTGTCTGAATAAACAAATATGCAGTTTGCTGGAAATAAGCTGTACTCTGACAGTCGTTCTTATGGAGTGCAGTTCAGCTAATAAAACTCTTTCTGCCTTTCATTGCAAGCAAGCCCGAAAGTGTTTTTATGCTTCATACTGGATTGTAAAAGCAAAGTTGCCGTGTGCTGAAAACAAGTTGTTCTTTGACAGTCTTGAATACTGAGTGCAGTTCAGTTAACAAAAATGCCTTTCTGGTGCTCATTGCAAACAAGCCAGAAAGTGTTTTTCGTTGCTCTTCTTGCCTGAATAAACAATTATGCAGTTTGCTGGAAATAAGCTGTACTCTGACAGTCGTTCTTATGGAGTGCAGTTCAGCTAATAAAACTCTTTCTGCCTTTCATTGCAAGCAAGCCCGAAAGTGTTTTTATGCTTCATACTGGATTGTAAAAGCAGAGTTGCCGTGTGCTGAAAATAAGTTGTTCTTTGACAGTCTTGAATACTGAGTGCAGTTCAGTTAATAAAACTGTCTTTCTGGTGCTCATTGCAAACAAGCTAGAAATTGTTTTTCTGTGTTCCAAATGTTAGTATAAACAAATATGCAGTCTGCTGAAAGCAAGCTGTTCTTTGATAGTCTTTCTTATGGAGTGCAGATCAGCTAATAAAACTCTTTCTGCCTTTCATTGCAAGCAAGCCCGAAAGTGTTTTTATGCTTCATAATGGATTGTAAAAGCAAAGTTGCCGTGTGCTGAAAACAAGTTGTTCTTTGACAGTCTTGAATACTGAGTGCAGTTCAGTGAACAAAAATGCCTTTCTGGTGCTCATTGCAAACAAGCCAGAAAGTGTTTTTCTGTGTTCCAATTGTTAGTATAAACAAATATGCAGTCTGCTGAAAGCAAGCTGTTCTTTGATAGTCTTTCTTATGGAGTGCAGTTCAGCTAATAAAACTCTTTCTGCCTTTCATTGCAAGCAAGCCCGAAAGTGTTTTTATGCTTTATAATGGATTGTAAAGGCAAAGTTGCAGTTTGCTGAAAACAAGTTGTTCTTTGACAGTCTTGAATTCTGACTGCAGTTCAGCCAATAAAAATGTATTTCTGTCATTCATTGCAAACAAGCCAGAAAGTATTTTTCGTTGCTCTTCTTGTCCGAATAAACAATTATGCAGTTTGCTGGAAATAAGCTGTACTCTGACAGTCGTCCTTATGGAGTGCAGTTCAGCTAATAAAACTCTTTCTGCCTTTCATTGCAAGCAAGCCCGAAAGTGTTTTTATGCTTCATACTGGATTGTAAAAGCAAAGTTGCCGTGTGCTGAAAACAAGTTGTTCTTTGACAGTCTTGAATACTGAGTGCAGTTCAGTTAATAAAACTGTCTTTCTGGTGCTCATTGCAAACAAGCCAGAAAGTGTTTTTCGTTGCTCTTCTTGTCTGAATAAACAAATATGCAGTTTGCTGGAAATAAGCTGTACTCTGACAGTCGTTCTTATGGAGTGCAGTTCAGCTAATAAAACTCTTTCTGCCTTTCATTGCAAGCAAGCCCGAAAGTGTTTTTATGCTTCATACTGGATTGTAAAAGCAAAGTTGCCGTGTGCTGAAAACAAGTTGTTCTTTGACAGTCTTGAATACTGAGTGCAGTTCAGTTAATAAAACTGTCTTTCTGGTGCTCATTGCAAACAAGCTAGAAATTGTTTTTCTGTGTTCCAATTGTTAGTATAAACAAATATGCAGTCTGCTGAAAGCAAGCTGTTCTTTGATAGTCTTTCTTATGGAGTGCAGTTCAGCTAATAAAACTCTTTCTGCATTTCATTGCAAGCAAGCCCGAAAGTGTTTTTATGCTTTATAATGGATTGTAAAAGCAAAGTTGCAGTTTGCTGAAAACAAGTTGTTCTTTGACAGTCTTGAATTCTGACTGCAGTTCAGCCAATAAAAATGTATTTCTGTCATTCATTGCAAACAAGCCAGAAAGTGTTTTTCGTTGCTCTTCTTGTCTGAATAAACAAATATGCAGTTTGCTGGAAATAAGCTGTACTCTGACAGTCGTTCTTATGGAGTGCAGTTCAACTAATAAAACTCTTTCTGCCTTTCATTGCAAGCAAGCCCGAAAGTGTTTTTATGCTTCATACTGGATTGTAAAAGCAAAGTTGCCGTGTGCTGAAAACAAGTTGTTCTTTGACAGTCTTGAATACTGAGTGCAGTTCAGTTAATAAAACTGTCTTTCTGGTGCTCATTGCAAACAAGCCAGAAAGTGTTTTTCGTTGCTCTTCTTGTCTGAATAAACAAATATGCAGTTTGCTGGAAATAAGCTGTACTCTGACAGTCGTCCTTATGGAGTGCAGTTCAGCTAATAAAACTCTTTCTGCCTTTCATTGCAAGCAAGCCCGAAAGTGTTTTTATGCTTCATACTGGATTGTAAAAGCAAAGTTGCCGTGTGCTGAAAACAAGTTGTTCTTTGACAGTCTTGAATACTGAGTGCAGTTCAGTTAATAAAACTGTCTTTCTGGTGCTCATTGCAAACAAGCTAGAAATTGTTTTTCTGTGTTCCAATTGTTAGTATAAACAAATATGCAGTCTGCTGAAAGCAAGCTGTTCTTTGATAGTCTTTCTTATGGAGTGCAGATCAGCTAATAAAACTCTTTCTGCCTTTCATTGCAAGCAAGCCCGAAAGTGTTTTTATGCTTCATAATGGATTGTAAAAGCAAAGTTGCCGTGTGCTGAAAACAAGTTGTTCTTTGACAGTCTTGAATACTGAGTGCAGTTCAGTTAACAAAAATGCCTTTCTGGTGCTCATTGCAAACAAGCCAGAAAGTGTTTTTCGTTGCTCTTCTTGTCTGAATAAACAAATATGCAGTTTGCTGGAAATAAGCTGTACTCTGACAGTCGTTCTTATGGAGTGCAGTTCAGCTAATAAAACTCTTTCTGCCTTTCATTGCAAGCAAGCCCGAAAGTGTTTTAATGCTTCATAATGGATTGTAAAAGCAAAGTTGCTGTGTGCTGAAAACAAGTTGTTCTTTGACAGTCTTGAATTCTGACTGCAGTTCAGCCAATAAAAATGTATTTCTGTCATTCATTGCAAACAAGCCAGAAAGTGTTTTTCGTTGCTCTTCTTGTCTGAATAAACAAATATGCAGTTTGCTGGAAATAAGCTGTACTCTGACAGTCGTTCTTATGGAGTGCAGTTCAGCTAATAAAACTCTTTCTGCCTTTCATTGCAAGCAAGCCCGAAAGTGTTTTTATGCTTCATACTGGATTGTAAAAGCAAAGTTGCCGTGTGCTGAAAACAAGTTGTTCTTTGACAGTCTTGAATACTGAGTGCAGTTCAGTTAACAAAAATGCCTTTCTGGTGCTCATTGCAAACAAGCCAGAAAATGTTTTTCGTTGCTCTTCTTGTCTGAATAAACAAATATGCAGTTTGCTGGAAATAAGCTGTACTCTGACAGTCGTTCTTATGGAGTGCAGTTCAGTTAATAAAACTCTTTCTGCCTTTCATTGCAAGCAAGCCCGAAAGTGTTTTTATGCTTCATACTGGATTGTAAAAGCAAAGTTGCCGTGTGCTGAAAACAAGTTGTTCTTTGACAGTCTTGAATACTGAGTGCAGTTCAGTTAATAAAACTGTCTTTCTGGTGCTCATTGCAAACAAGCCAGAAAGTGTTTTTCGTTGCTCTTCTTGTCTGAATAAACAATTATGCAGTTTGCTGGAAATAAGCTGTACTCTGACAGTCGTCCTTATGGAGTGCAGTTCAGCTAATAAAACTCTTTCTGCCTTTCATTGCAAGCAAGCCCGAAAGTGTTTTTATGCTTCATACTGGATTGTAAAAGCAAAGTTGCCGTGTGCTGAAAACAAGTTGTTCTTTGACAGTCTTGAATACTGAGTGCAGTTCAGTTAATAAAACTGTCTTTCTGGTGCTCATTGCAAACAAGCCAGAAAGTGTTTTTCGTTGCTCTCCTTGTCTGAATAAACAAATATGCAGTTTGCTGGAAATAAGCTGTACTCTGACAGTCGTTCTTATGGAGTGCAGTTCAGCTAATAAAACTCTTTCTGCCTTTCATTGCAAGCAAGCCCGAAAGTGTTTTTATGCTTCATACTGGATTGTAAAAGCAAAGTTGCCGTGTGCTGAAAACAAGTTGTTCTTTGACAGTCTTGAATACTGAGTGCAGTTCAGTTAATAAAACTGTCTTTCTGGTGCTCATTGCAAACAAGCCAGAAAGTGTTTTTCGTTGCTCTTCTTGTCTGAATAAACAAATATGCAGTTTGCTGGAAATAAGCTGTACTCTGACAGTCGTTCTTATGGAGTGCAGTTCAGCTAATAAAACTCTTTCTGCCTTTCATTGCAAGCAAGCCCGAAAGTGTTTTTATGCTTCATACTGGATTGTAAAAGCAAAGTTGCCGTGTGCTGAAAACAAGTTGTTCTTTGACAGTCTTGAATACTGAGTGCAGTTCAGTTAATAAAACTGTCTTTCTGGTGCTCATTGCAAACAAGCTAGAAATTTTTTTTTTTTTTTCCAATTGTTAGTATAAACAAATATGCAGTCTGCTGAAAGCAAGCTGTTCTTTGATAGTCTTTCTTATGGAGTGCAGTTCAGCTAATAAAACTCTTTCTGCATTTCATTGCAAGCAAGCCCGAAAGTGTTTTAATGCTTCATAATGGATTGTAAAAGCAAAGTTGCTGTGTGCTGAAAACAAGTTGTTCTTTGACAGTCTTGAATTCTGACTGCAGTTCAGCCAATAAAAATGTATTTCTGTCATTCATTGCAAACAAGCCAGAAAGTGTTTTTCGTTGCTCTTCTTGTCTGAATAAACAAATATGCAGTTTGCTGGAAATAAGCTGTACTCTGACAGTCGTTCTTATGGAGTGCAGTTCAGCTAATAAAACTCTTTCTGCCTTTCATTGCAAGCAAGCCCGAAAGTGTTTTTATGCTTCATACTGGATTGTAAAAGCAAAGTTGCCGTGTGCTGAAAACAAGTTGTTCTTTGACAGTCTTGAATACTGAGTGCAGTTCAGTTAACAAAAATGCCTTTCTGGTGCTCATTGCAAACAAGCCAGAAAATGTTTTTCGTTGCTCTTCTTGTCTGAATAAACAAATATGCAGTTTGCTGGAAATAAGCTGTACTCTGACAGTCGTTCTTATGGAGTGCAGTTCAGTTAATAAAATTCTTTCTGCCTTTCATTGCAAGCAAGCCCGAAAGTGTTTTTATGCTTCATACTGGATTGTAAAAGCAAAGTTGCCGTGTGCTGAAAACAAGTTGTTCTTTGACAGTCTTGAATACTGAGTGCAGTTCAGTTAATAAAACTGTCTTTCTGGTGCTCATTGCAAACAAGCTAGAAATTGTTTTTCTGTGTTCCAATTGTGAGTATAAACAAATATGCAGTCTGCTGAAAGCAAGCTGTTCTTTGATAGTCTTTCTTATGGAGTGCAGTTCAGCTAATAAAACTCTTTCTGCATTTCATTGCAAGCAAGCCCGAAAGTGTTTTAATGCTTCATAATGGATTGTAAAAGCAAAGTTGCTGTGTGCTGAAAACAAGTTGTTCTTTGACAGTCTTGAATTCTGACTGCAGTTCAGCCAATAAAAATGTATTTCTGTCATTCATTGCAAACAAGCCAGAAAGTGTTTTTCGTTGCTCTTCTTGTCTGAATAAACAAATATGCAGTTTGCTGGAAATAAGCTGTACTCTGACAGTCGTTCTTATGGAGTGCAGTTCAGCTAATAAAACTCTTTCTGCCTTTCATTGCAAGCAAGCCCGAAAGTGTTTTTATGCTTCATACTGGATTGTAAAAGCAAAGTTGCCGTGTGCTGAAAACAAGTTGTTCTTTGACAGTCTTGAATACTGAGTGCAGTTCAGTTAACAAAAATGCCTTTCTGGTGCTCATTGCAAACAAGCCAGAAAATGTTTTTCGTTGCTCTTCTTGTCTGAATAAACAAATATGCAGTTTGCTGGAAATAAGCTGTACTCTGACAGTCGTTCTTATGGAGTGCAGTTCAGTTAATAAAACTCTTTCTGCCTTTCATTGCAAGCAAGCCCGAAAGTGTTTTTATGCTTCATACTGGATTGTAAAAGCAAAGTTGCCGTGTGCTGAAAACAAGTTGTTCTTTGACAGTCTTGAATACTGAGTGCAGTTCAGTTAATAAAACTGTCTTTCTGGTGCTCATTGCAAACAAGCCAGAAAGTGTTTTTCGTTGCTCTTCTTGTCTGAATAAACAATTATGCAGTTTGCTGGAAATAAGCTGTACTCTGACAGTCGTCCTTATGGAGTGCAGTTCAGCTAATAAAACTCTTTCTGCCTTTCATTGCAAGCAAGCCCGAAAGTGTTTTTATGCTTCATACTGGATTGTAAAAGCAAAGTTGCCGTGTGCTGAAAACAAGTTGTTCTTTGACAGTCTTGAATACTGAGTGCAGTTCAGTTAATAAAACTGTCTTTCTGGTGCTCATTGCAAACAAGCCAGAAAGTGTTTTTCGTTGCTCTCCTTGTCTGAATAAACAAATATGCAGTTTGCTGGAAATAAGCTGTACTCTGACAGTCGTTCTTATGGAGTGCAGTTCAGCTAATAAAACTCTTTCTGCCTTTCATTGCAAGCAAGCCCGAAAGTGTTTTTATGCTTCATACTGGATTGTAAAAGCAAAGTTGCCGTGTGCTGAAAACAAGTTGTTCTTTGACAGTCTTGAATACTGAGTGCAGTTCAGTTAATAAAACTGTCTTTCTGGTGCTCATTGCAAACAAGCCAGAAAGTGTTTTTCGTTGCTCTTCTTGTCTGAATAAACAATTATGCAGTTTGCTGGAAATAAGCTGTACTCTGACAGTCGTCCTTATGGAGTGCAGTTCAGCTAATAAAACTCTTTCTGCCTTTCATTGCAAGCAAGCCCGAAAGTGTTTTTATGCTTCATACTGGATTGTAAAAGCAAAGTTGCCGTGTGCTGAAAACAAGTTGTTCTTTGACAGTCTTGAATACTGAGTGCAGTTCAGTTAATAAAACTGTCTTTCTGGTGCTCATTGCAAACAAGCCAGAAAGTGTTTTTCGTTGCTCTCCTTGTCTGAATAAACAAATATGCAGTTTGCTGGAAATAAGCTGTACTCTGACAGTCGTTCTTATGGAGTGCAGTTCAGCTAATAAAACTCTTTCTGCCTTTCATTGCAAGCAAGCCCGAAAGTGTTTTTATGCTTCATACTGGATTGTAAAAGCAAAGTTGCCGTGTGCTGAAAACAAGTTGTTCTTTGACAGTCTTGAATACTGAGTGCAGTTCAGTTAATAAAACTGTCTTTCTGGTGCTCATTGCAAACAAGCCAGAAAGTGTTTTTCGTTGCTCTTCTTGTCTGAATAAACAAATATGCAGTTTGCTGGAAATAAGCTGTACTCTGACAGTCGTTCTTATGGAGTGCAGTTCAGCTAATAAAACTCTTTCTGCCTTTCATTGCAAGCAAGCCCGAAAGTGTTTTTATGCTTCATACTGGATTGTAAAAGCAAAGTTGCCGTGTGCTGAAAACAAGTTGTTCTTTGACAGTCTTGAATACTGAGTGCAGTTCAGTTAATAAAACTGTCTTTCTGGTGCTCATTGCAAACAAGCTAGAAATTTTTTTTTTTTTTCCAATTGTTAGTATAAACAAATATGCAGTCTGCTGAAAGCAAGCTGTTCTTTGATAGTCTTTCTTATGGAGTGCAGTTCAGCTAATAAAACTCTTTCTGCATTTCATTGCAAGCAAGCCCGAAAGTGTTTTAATGCTTCATAATGGATTGTAAAAGCAAAGTTGCTGTGTGCTGAAAACAAGTTGTTCTTTGACAGTCTTGAATTCTGACTGCAGTTCAGCCAATAAAAATGTATTTCTGTCATTCATTGCAAACAAGCCAGAAAGTGTTTTTCATTGCTCTTCTTGTCTGAATAAACAAATATGCAGTTTGCTGGAAATAAGCTGTACTCTGACAGTCGTTCTTATGGAGTGCAGTTCAGCTAATAAAACTCTTTCTGCCTTTCATTGCAAGCAAGCCCGAAAGTGTTTTTATGCTTCATACTGGATTGTAAAAGCAAAGTTGCCGTGTGCTGAAAACAAGTTGTTCTTTGACAGTCTTGAATACTGAGTGCAGTTCAGTTAACAAAAATGCCTTTCTGGTGCTCATTGCAAACAAGCCAGAAAATGTTTTTCGTTGCTCTTCTTGTCTGAATAAACAAATATGCAGTTTGCTGGAAATAAGCTGTACTCTGACAGTCGTTCTTATGGAGTGCAGTTCAGTTAATAAAATTCTTTCTGCCTTTCATTGCAAGCAAGCCCGAAAGTGTTTTTATGCTTCATACTGGATTGTAAAAGCAAAGTTGCCGTGTGCTGAAAACAAGTTGTTCTTTGACAGTCTTGAATACTGAGTGCAGTTCAGTTAATAAAACTGTCTTTCTGGTGCTCATTGCAAACAAGCTAGAAATTGTTTTTCTGTGTTCCAATTGTGAGTATAAACAAATATGCAGTCTGCTGAAAGCAAGCTGTTCTTTGATAGTCTTTCTTATGGAGTGCAGTTCAGCTAATAAAACTCTTTCTGCATTTCATTGCAAGCAAGCCCGAAAGTGTTTTTATGCTTTATAATGGATTGTAAAAGCAAAGTTGCAGTTTGCTGAAAACAAGTTGTTCTTTGACAGTCTTGAATTCTGACTGCAGTTCAGCCAATAAAAATGTATTTCTGTCATTCATTGCAAACAAGCCAGAAAGTGTTTTTCGTTGCTCTTCTTGTCTGAATAAACAAATATGCAGTTTGCTGGAAATAAGCTGTACTCTGACAGTCGTTCTTATGGAGTGCAGTTCAGCTAATAAAACTCTTTCTGCCTTTCATTGCAAGCAAGCCCGAAAGTGTTTTTATGCTTCATACTGGATTGTAAAAGCAAAGTTGCCGTGTGCTGAAAACAAGTTGTTCTTTGACAGTCTTGAAAACTGAGTGCAGTTCAGTTAATAAAACTGTCTTTCTGGTGTTCATTGCAAACAAGCCAGAAAGTGTTTTTCGTTGCTCTTCTTGTCTGAATAAACAAATATGCAGTTTGCTGGAAATAAGCTGTACTCTGACAGTCGTTCTTATGGAGTGCAGTTCAGCTAATAAAACTCTTTCTGCCTTTCATTGCAAGCAAGCCCGAAAGTGTTTTTATGCTTCATACTGGATTGTAAAAGCAAAGTTGCCGTGTGCTGAAAACAAGTTGTTCTTTGACAGTCTTGAATACTGAGTGCAGTTCAGTTAATAAAACTGTCTTTCTGGTGCTCATTGCAAACAAGCCAGAAAGTGTTTTTCGTTGCTCTTCTTGCCTGAATAAACAAATATGCAGTTTGCTGGAAATAAGCTGTACTCTGACAGTCGTTCTTATGGAGTGCAGTTCAGCTAATAAAACTCTTTCTGCCTTTCATTGCAAGCAAGCCCGAAAGTGTTTTTATGCTTCATACTGGATTGTAAAAGCAAAGTTGCCGTGTGCTGAAAACAAGTTGTTCTTTGACAGTCTTGAAAACTGAGTGCAGTTCAGTTAATAAAACTGTCTTTCTGGTGTTCATTGCAAACAAGCCAGAAAGTGTTTTTCGTTGCTCTTCTTGTCTGAATAAACAAATATGCAGTTTGCTGGAAATAAGCTGTACTCTGACAGTCGTTCTTATGGAGTGCAGTTCAGCTAATAAAACTCTTTCTGCCTTTCATTGCAAGCAAGCCCGAAAGTGTTTTTATGCTTCATACTGGATTGTAAAAGCAAAGTTGCCGTGTGCTGAAAACAAGTTGTTCTTTGACAGTCTTGAATACTGAGTGCAGTTCAGTTAATAAAACTGTCTTTCTGGTGCTCATTGCAAACAAGCCAGAAAGTGTTTTTCGTTGCTCTTCTTGCCTGAATAAACAAATATGCAGTCTGCTGAAAGCAAGCTGTTCTTTGATAGTCTTTCTTATGGAGTGCAGTTCAGCTAATAAAACTCTTTCTGCATTTCATTGCAAGCAAGCCCGAAAGTGTTTTTATGCTTTATAATGGATTGTAAAAGCAAAGTTGCAGTTTGCTGAAAACAAGTTGTTCTTTGACAGTCTTGAATTCTGACTGCAGTTCAGCCAATAAAAATGTATTTCTGTCATTCATTGCAAACAAGCCAGAAAGTGTATTCCGTTGCTCTTCTTGTCTGAATAAACAAATATGCAGTTTGCTGGAAATAAGCTGTACTCTGACAGTCGTTCTTATGGAGTGCAGTTCAGCTAATAAAACTCTTTCTGCCTTTCATTGCAAGCAAGCCCGAAAGTGTTTTTATGCTTCATACTGGATTGTAAAAGCAAAGTTGCCGTGTGCTGAAAACAAGTTGTTCTTTGACAGTCTTGAATACTGAGTGCAGTTCAGTTAATAAAACTGTCTTTCTGGTGCTCATTGCAAACAAGCCAGAAAGTGTTTTTCGTTGCTCTTCTTGTCTGAATAAACAAATATGCAGTTTGCTGGAAATAAGCTGTACTCTGACAGTCTTTCTTATGGAGTGCAGTTCAGCTAATAAAACTCTTTCTGCCTTTCATTGCAAGCAAGCCCGAAAGTGTTTTTATGCTTCATACTGGATTGTAAAAGCAAAGTTGCCGTGTGCTGAAAACAAGTTGTTCTTTGACAGTCTTGAATACTGAGTGCAGTTCAGTTAATAAAACTGTCTTTCTGGTGCTCATTGCAAACAAGCTAGAAATTGTTTTTCTGTGTTCCAATTGTTAGTATAAACAAATATGCAGTCTGCTGAAAGCAAGCTGTTCTTTGATAGTCTTTCTTATGGAGTGCAGTTCAGCTAATAAAACTCTTTCTGCATTTCATTGCAAGCAAGCCCGAAAGTGTTTTAATGCTTCATAATGGATTGTAAAAGCAAAGTTGCTGTGTGCTGAAAACAAGTTGTTCTTTGACAGTCTTGAATTCTGACTGCAGTTCAGCCAATAAAAATGTATTTCTGTCATTCATTGCAAACAAGCCAGAAAGTGTTTTTCGTTGCTCTTCTTGTCTGAATAAACAAATATGCAGTTTGCTGGAAATAAGCTGTACTCTGACAGTCGTTCTTATGGAGTGCAGTTCAGCTAATAAAACTCTTTCTGCCTTTCATTGCAAGCAAGCCCGAAAGTGTTTTTATGCTTCATACTGGATTGTAAAAGCAAAGTTGCCGTGTGCTGAAAACAAGTTGTTCTTTGACAGTCTTGAATACTGAGTGCAGTTCAGTTAACAAAAATGCCTTTCTGGTGCTCATTGCAAACAAGCCAGAAAATGTTTTTCGTTGCTCTTCTTGTCTGAATAAACAAATATGCAGTTTGCTGGAAATAAGCTGTACTCTGACAGTCGTTCTTATGGAGTGCAGTTCAGTTAATAAAACTCTTTCTGCCTTTCATTGCAAGCAAGCCCGAAAGTGTTTTTATGCTTCATACTGGATTGTAAAAGCAAAGTTGCCGTGTGCTGAAAACAAGTTGTTCTTTGACAGTCTTGAATACTGAGTGCAGTTCAGTTAATAAAACTGTCTTTCTGGTGCTCATTGCAAACAAGCCAGAAAGTGTTTTTCGTTGCTCTTCTTGTCTGAATAAACAATTATGCAGTTTGCTGGAAATAAGCTGTACTCTGACAGTCGTCCTTATGGAGTGCAGTTCAGCTAATAAAACTCTTTCTGCCTTTCATTGCAAGCAAGCCCGAAAGTGTTTTTATGCTTCATACTGGATTGTAAAAGCAAAGTTGCCGTGTGCTGAAAACAAGTTGTTCTTTGACAGTCTTGAATACTGAGTGCAGTTCAGTTAATAAAACTGTCTTTCTGGTGCTCATTGCAAACAAGCCAGAAAGTGTTTTTCGTTGCTCTCCTTGTCTGAATAAACAAATATGCAGTTTGCTGGAAATAAGCTGTACTCTGACAGTCGTTCTTATGGAGTGCAGTTCAGCTAATAAAACTCTTTCTGCCTTTCATTGCAAGCAAGCCCGAAAGTGTTTTTATGCTTCATACTGGATTGTAAAAGCAAAGTTGCCGTGTGCTGAAAACAAGTTGTTCTTTGACAGTCTTGAATACTGAGTGCAGTTCAGTTAATAAAACTGTCTTTCTGGTGCTCATTGCAAACAAGCCAGAAAGTGTTTTTCGTTGCTCTTCTTGTCTGAATAAACAAATATGCAGTTTGCTGGAAATAAGCTGTACTCTGACAGTCGTTCTTATGGAGTGCAGTTCAGCTAATAAAACTCTTTCTGCCTTTCATTGCAAGCAAGCCCGAAAGTGTTTTTATGCTTCATACTGGATTGTAAAAGCAAAGTTGCCGTGTGCTGAAAACAAGTTGTTCTTTGACAGTCTTGAATACTGAGTGCAGTTCAGTTAATAAAACTGTCTTTCTGGTGCTCATTGCAAACAAGCTAGAATTTTTTTTTTTTTTTTCCAATTGTTAGTATAAACAAATATGCAGTCTGCTGAAAGCAAGCTGTTCTTTGATAGTCTTTCTTATGGAGTGCAGTTCAGCTAATAAAACTCTTTCTGCATTTCATTGCAAGCAATCCCGAAAGTGTTTTAATGCTTCATAATGGATTGTAAAAGCAAAGTTGCTGTGTGCTGAAAACAAGTTGTTCTTTGACAGTCTTGAATTCTGACTGCAGTTCAGCCAATAAAAATGTATTTCTGTCATTCATTGCAAACAAGCCAGAAAGTGTTTTTCGTTGCTCTTCTTGTCTGAATAAACAAATATGCAGTTTGCTGGAAATAAGCTGTACTCTGACAGTCGTTCTTATGGAGTGCAGTTCAGCTAATAAAACTCTTTCTGCCTTTCATTGCAAGCAAGCCCAAAAGTGTTTTTATGCTTCATACTGGATTGTAAAAGCAAAGTTGCCGTGTGCTGAAAACAAGTTGTTCTTTGACAGTCTTGAATACTGAGTGCAGTTCAGTTAACAAAAATGCCTTTCTGGTGCTCATTGCAAACAAGCCAGAAAATGTTTTTCGTTGCTCTTCTTGTCTGAATAAACAAATATGCAGTTTGCTGGAAATAAGCTGTACTCTGACAGTCGTTCTTATGGAGTGCAGTTCAGTTAATAAAATTCTTTCTGCCTTTCATTGCAAGCAAGCCCGAAAGTGTTTTTATGCTTCATACTGGATTGTAAAAGCAAAGTTGCCGTGTGCTGAAAACAAGTTGTTCTTTGACAGTCTTGAATACTGAGTGCAGTTCAGTTAATAAAACTGTCTTTCTGGTGCTCATTGCAAACAAGCTAGAAATTGTTTTTCTGTGTTCCAATTGTGAGTATAAACAAATATGCAGTCTGCTGAAAGCAAGCTGTTCTTTGATAGTCTTTCTTATGGAGTGCAGTTCAGCTAATAAAACTCTTTCTGCATTTCATTGCAAGCAAGCCCGAAAGTGTTTTTATGCTTCATACTGGATTGTAAAAGCAAAGTTGCCGTGTGCTGAAAACAAGTTGTTCTTTGACAGTCTTGAATACTGAGTGCAGTTCAGTTAATAAAACTGTCTTTCTGGTGCTCATTGCAAACAAGCCAGAAAGTGTTTTTCGTTGCTCTCCTTGTCTGAATAAACAAATATGCAGTTTGCTGGAAATAAGCTGTACTCTGACAGTCGTTCTTATGGAGTGCAGTTCAGCTAATAAAACTCTTTCTGCCTTTCATTGCAAGCAAGCCCGAAAGTGTTTTTATGCTTCATACTGGATTGTAAAAGCAAAGTTGCCGTGTGCTGAAAACAAGTTGTTCTTTGACAGTCTTGAATACTGAGTGCAGTTCAGTTAATAAAACTGTCTTTCTGGTGCTCATTGCAAACAAGCCAGAAAGTGTTTTTCGTTGCTCTTCTTGTCTGAATAAACAAATATGCAGTTTGCTGGAAATAAGCTGTACTCTGACAGTCGTTCTTATGGAGTGCAGTTCAGCTAATAAAACTCTTTCTGCCTTTCATTGCAAGCAAGCCCGAAAGTGTTTTTATGCTTCATACTGGATTGTAAAAGCAAAGTTGCCGTGTGCTGAAAACAAGTTGTTCTTTGACAGTCTTGAATACTGAGTGCAGTTCAGTTAATAAAACTGTCTTTCTGGTGCTCATTGCAAACAAGCTAGAAATTTTTTTTTTTTTTTCCAATTGTTAGTATAAACAAATATGCAGTCTGCTGAAAGCAAGCTGTTCTTTGATAGTCTTTCTTATGGAGTGCAGTTCAGCTAATAAAACTCTTTCTGCATTTCATTGCAAGCAAGCCCGAAAGTGTTTTAATGCTTCATAATGGATTGTAAAAGCAAAGTTGCTGTGTGCTGAAAACAAGTTGTTCTTTGACAGTCTTGAATTCTGACTGCAGTTCAGCCAATAAAAATGTATTTCTGTCATTCATTGCAAACAAGCCAGAAAGTGTTTTTCGTTGCTCTTCTTGTCTGAATAAACAAATATGCAGTTTGCTGGAAATAAGCTGTACTCTGACAGTCGTTCTTATGGAGTGCAGTTCAGCTAATAAAACTCTTTCTGCCTTTCATTGCAAGCAAGCCCGAAAGTGTTTTTATGCTTCATACTGGATTGTAAAAGCAAAGTTGCCGTGTGCTGAAAACAAGTTGTTCTTTGACAGTCTTGAATACTGAGTGCAGTTCAGTTAATAAAACTGTCTTTCTGGTGCTCATTGCAAACAAGCCAGAAAGTGTTTTTCGTTGCTCTTCTTGTCTGAATAAACAAATATGCAGTTTGCTGGAAATAAGCTGTACTCTGACAGTCGTTCTTATGGAGTGCAGTTCAGCTAATAAAACTCTTTCTGCCTTTCATTGCAAGCAAGCCCGAAAGTGTTTTTATGCTTCATACTGGATTGTAAAAGCAAAGTTGCCGTGTGCTGAAAACAAGTTGTTCTTTGACAGTCTTGAATACTGAGTGCAGTTCAGTTAATAAAACTGTCTTTCTGGTGCTCATTGCAAACAAGCTAGAATTTTTTTTTTTTTTTTCCAATTGTTAGTATAAACAAATATGCAGTCTGCTGAAAGCAAGCTGTTCTTTGATAGTCTTTCTTATGGAGTGCAGTTCAGCTAATAAAACTCTTTCTGCATTTCATTGCAAGCAAGCCCGAAAGTGTTTTAATGCTTCATAATGGATTGTAAAAGCAAAGTTGCTGTGTGCTGAAAACAAGTTGTTCTTTGACAGTCTTGAATTCTGACTGCAGTTCAGCCAATAAAAATGTATTTCTGTCATTCATTGCAAACAAGCCAGAAAGTGTTTTTCGTTGCTCTTCTTGTCTGAATAAACAAATATGCAGTTTGCTGGAAATAAGCTGTACTCTGACAGTCGTTCTTATGGAGTGCAGTTCAGCTAATAAAACTCTTTCTGCCTTTCATTGCAAGCAAGCCCGAAAGTGTTTTTATGCTTCATACTGGATTGTAAAAGCAAAGTTGCCGTGTGCTGAAAACAAGTTGTTCTTTGACAGTCTTGAATACTGAGTGCAGTTCAGTTAACAAAAATGCCTTTCTGGTGCTCATTGCAAACAAGCCAGAAAATGTTTTTCGTTGCTCTTCTTGTCTGATTAAACAAATATGCAGTTTGCTGGAAATAAGCTGTACTCTGACAGTCGTTCTTATGGAGTGCAGTTCAGTTAATAAAATTCTTTCTGCCTTTCATTGCAAGCAAGCCCGAAAGTGTTTTTATGCTTCATACTGGATTGTAAAAGCAAAGTTGCCGTGTGCTGAAAACAAGTTGTTCTTTGACAGTCTTGAATACTGAGTGCAGTTCAGTTAATAAAACTGTCTTTCTGGTGCTCATTGCAAACAAGCTAGAAATTGTTTTTCTGTGTTCCAATTGTGAGTATAAACAAATATGCAGTCTGCTGAAAGCAAGCTGTTCTTTGATAGTCTTTCTTATGGAGTGCAGTTCAGCTAATAAAACTCTTTCTGCATTTCATTGCAAGCAAGCCCGAAAGTGTTTTTATGCTTTATAATGGATTGTAAAAGCAAAGTTGCAGTTTGCTGAAAACAAGTTGTTCTTTGACAGTCTTGAATTCTGACTGCAGTTCAGCCAATAAAAATGTATTTCTGTCATTCATTGCAAACAAGCCAGAAAGTGTTTTTCGTTGCTCTTCTTGTCTGAATAAACAAATATGCAGTTTGCTGGAAATAAGCTGTACTCTGACAGTCGTTCTTATGGAGTGCAGTTCAGCTAATAAAACTCTTTCTGCCTTTCATTGCAAGCAAGCCCGAAAGTGTTTTTATGCTTCATACTGGATTGTAAAAGCAAAGTTGCCGTGTGCTGAAAACAAGTTGTTCTTTGACAGTCTTGAAAACTGAGTGCAGTTCAGTTAATAAAACTGTCTTTCTGGTGTTCATTGCAAACAAGCCAGAAAGTGTTTTTCGTTGCTCTTCTTGTCTGAATAAACAAATATGCAGTTTGCTGGAAATAAGCTGTACTCTGACAGTCGTTCTTATGGAGTGCAGTTCAGCTAATAAAACTCTTTCTGCCTTTCATTGCAAGCAAGCCCGAAAGTGTTTTTATGCTTCATACTGGATTGTAAAAGCAAAGTTGCCGTGTGCTGAAAACAAGTTGTTCTTTGACAGTCTTGAATACTGAGTGCAGTTCAGTTAATAAAACTGTCTTTCTGGTGCTCATTGCAAACAAGCCAGAAAGTGTTTTTCGTTGCTCTTCTTGTCTGAATAAACAAATATGCAGTTTGCTGGAAATAAGCTGTACTCTGACAGTCGTTCTTATGGAGTGCAGTTCAGCTAATAAAACTCTTTCTGCCTTTCATTGCAAGCAAGCCCGAAAGTGTTTTTATGCTTCATACTGGATTGTAAAAGCAAAGTTGCCGTGTGCTGAAAACAAGTTGTTCTTTGACAGTCTTGAAAACTGAGTGCAGTTCAGTTAATAAAACTGTCTTTCTGGTGTTCATTGCAAACAAGCCAGAAAGTGTTTTTCGTTGCTCTTCTTGTCTGAATAAACAAATATGCAGTTTGCTGGAAATAAGCTGTACTCTGACAGTCGTTCTTATGGAGTGCAGTTCAGCTAATAAAACTCTTTCTGCCTTTCATTGCAAGCAAGCCCGAAAGTGTTTTTATGCTTCATACTGGATTGTAAAAGCAAAGTTGCCGTGTGCTGAAAACAAGTTGTTCTTTGACAGTCTTGAATACTGAGTGCAGTTCAGTTAATAAAACTGTCTTTCTGGTGCTCATTGCAAACAAGCCAGAAAGTGTTTTTCGTTGCTCTTCTTGCCTGAATAAACAAATATGCAGTCTGCTGAAAGCAAGCTGTTCTTTGATAGTCTTTCTTATGGAGTGCAGTTCAGCTAATAAAACTCTTTCTGCATTTCATTGCAAGCAAGCCCGAAAGTGTTTTTATGCTTTATAATGGATTGTAAAAGCAAAGTTGCAGTTTGCTGAAAACAAGTTGTTCTTTGACAGTCTTGAATTCTGACTGCAGTTCAGCCAATAAAAATGTATTTCTGTCATTCATTGCAAACAAGCCAGAAAGTGTTTTTCGTTGCTTTTCTTGTCTGAATAAACAAATATGCAGTTTGCTGGAAATAAGCTGTAATCTGACAGTCGTTCTTATGGAGTGCAGTTCAGCTAATAAAACTCTTTCTGCCTTTCATTGCAAGCAAGCCCGAAAGTGTTTATATGCTTCATACTGGATTGTAAAAGCAGAGTTGCCGTGTGCTGAAAACAAGTTGTTCTTTGACAGTCTTGAAAACTGAGTGCAGTTCAGTTAATAAAACTGTCTTTCTGGTGTTCATTGCAAACAAGCCAGAAAGTGTTTTTCGTTGCTCTTCTTGTCTGAATAAACAAATATGCAGTTTGCTGGAAATAAGCTGTACTCTGACAGTCGTTCTTATGGAGTGCAGTTCAGCTAATAAAACTCTTTCTGCCTTTCATTGCAAGCAAGCCCGAAAGTGTTTTTATGCTTCATACTGGATTGTAAAAGCAAAGTTGCCGTGTGCTGAAAACAAGTTGTTCTTTGACAGTCTTGAAAACTGAGTGCAGTTCAGTTAATAAAACTGTCTTTCTGGTGTTCATTGCAAACAAGCCAGAAAGTGTTTTTCGTTGCTCTTCTTGTCTGAATAAACAAATATGCAGTTTGCTGGAAATAAGCTGTACTCTGACAGTCGTTCTTATGGAGTGCAGTTCAGCTAATAAAACTCTTTCTGCCTTTCATTGCAAGCAAGCCCGAAAGTGTTTTTATGCTTCATAATGGATTGTAAAAGCAAAGTTGCCGTGTGCTGAAAACAAGTTGTTCTTTGACAGTCTTGAATACTGAGTGCAGTTCAGTTAATAAAACTGTCTTTCTGGTGCTCATTGCAAACAAGCCAGAAAGTGTTTTTCGTTGCTCTTCTTGCCTGAATAAACAAATATGCAGTTTGCTGGAAATAAGCTGTACTCTGACAGTCGTTCTTATGGAGTGCAGTTCAGCTAATAAAACTCTTTCTGCCTTTCATTGCAAGCAAGCCCGAAAGTGTTTTTATGCTTCATACTGGATTGTAAAAGCAAAGTTGCCGTGTGCTGAAAACAAGTTGTTCTTTGACAGTCTTGAAAACTGAGTGCAGTTCAGTTAATAAAACTGTCTTTCTGGTGTTCATTGCAAACAAGCCAGAAAGTGTTTTTCGTTGCTCTTCTTGTCTGAATAAACAAATATGCAGTTTGCTGGAAATAAGCTGTACTCTGACAGTCGTTCTTATGGAGTGCAGTTCAGCTAATAAAACTCTTTCTGCCTTTCATTGCAAGCAAGCCCGAAAGTGTTTTTATGCTTCATACTGGATTGTAAAAGCAAAGTTGCCGTGTGCTGAAAACAAGTTGTTCTTTGACAGTCTTGAATACTGAGTGCAGTTCAGTTAATAAAACTGTCTTTCTGGTGCTCATTGCAAACAAGCCAGAAAGTGTTTTTCGTTGCTCTTCTTGCCTGAATAAACAAATATGCAGTCTGCTGAAAGCAAGCTGTTCTTTGATAGTCTTTCTTATGGAGTGCAGTTCAGCTAATAAAACTCTTTCTGCATTTCATTGCAAGCAAGCCCGAAAGTGTCTTTATGCTTTATAATGGATTGTAAAAGCAAAGTTGCAGTTTGCTGAAAACAAGTTGTTCTTTGACAGTCTTGAATTCTGACTGCAGTTCAGCCAATAAAAATGTATTTCTGTCATTCATTGCAAACAAGCCAGAAAGTGTTTTTCGTTGCTCTTCTTGTCTGAATAAACAAATATGCAGTTTGCTCTAAATAAGCTGTAATCTGACAGTCGTTCTTATGGAGTGCAGTTCAGCTAATAAAACTCTTTCTGCCTTTCATTGCAAGCAAGCCCGAAAGTGTTTATATGCTTCATACTGGATTGTAAAAGCAAAGTTGCCGTGTGCTGAAAACAAGTTGTTCTTTGACAGTCTTGAAAACTGAGTGCAGTTCAGTTAATAAAACTGTCTTTCTGGTGTTCATTGCAAACAAGCCAGAAAGTGTTTTTCGTTGCTCTTCTTGTCTGAATAAACAAATATGCAGTTTGCTGGAAATAAGCTGTACTCTGACAGTCGTTCTTATGGAGTGCAGTTCAGCTAATAAAACTCTTTCTGCCTTTCATTGCAAGCAAGCCCGAAAGTGTTTTTATGCTTCATACTGGATTGTAAAAGCAAAGTTGCCGTGTGCTGAAAACAAGTTGTTCTTTGACAGTCTTGAATACTGAGTGCAGTTCAGTTAATAAAACTGTCTTTCTGGTGCTCATTGCAAACAAGCCAGAAAGTGTTTTTCGTTGCTCTTCTTGTCTGAATAAACAAATATGCAGTTTGCTGGAAATAAGCTGTACTCTGACAGTCGTTCTTATGGAGTGCAGTTCAGCTAATAAAACTCTTTCTGCCTTTCATTGCAAGCAAGCCCGAAAGTGTTTTTATGCTTCATACTGGATTGTAAAAGCAAAGTTGCCGTGTGCTGAAAACAAGTTGTTCTTTGACAGTCTTGAATACTGAGTGCAGTTCAGTTAATAAAACTGTCTTTCTGGTGCTCATTGCAAACAAGCTAGAAATTGTTTTTCTGTGTTCCAATTGTTAGTATAAACAAATATGCAGTCTGCTGAAAGCAAGCTGTTCTTTGATAGTCTTTCTTATGGAGTGCAGTTCAGCTAATAAAACTCTTTCTGCATTTCATTGCAAGCAAGCCCGAAAGTGTTTTTATGCTTTATAATGGATTGTAAAAGCAAAGTTGCAGTTTGCTGAAAACAAGTTGTTCTTTGACAGTCTTGAATTCTGACTGCAGTTCAGCCAATAAAAATGTATTTCTGTCATTCATTGCAAACAAGCCAGAAAGTGTTTTTCGTTGCTCTTCTTGTCTGAATAAACAAATATGCAGTTTGCTGGAAATAAGCTGTACTCTGACAGTCGTTCTTATGGAGTGCAGTTCAGCTAATAAAACTCTTTCTGCATTTCATTGCAAGCAAGCCCGAAAGTGTTTTTATGCTTTATAATGGATTGTAAAAGCAAAGTTGCAGTTTGCTGAAAACAAGTTGTTCTTTGACAGTCTTGAATTCTGACTGCAGTTCAGCCAATAAAAATGTATTTCTGTCATTCATTGCAAACAAGCCAGAAAGTGTTTTTCGTTGCTCTTCTTGTCTGAATAAACAAATATGCAGTTTGCTGGAAATAAGCTGTACTCTGACAGTCGTTCTTATGGAGTGCAGTTCAACTAATAAAACTCTTTCTGCCTTTCATTGCAAGCAAGCCCGAAAGTGTTTTTATGCTTCATACTGGATTGTAAAAGCAAAGTTGCCGTGTGCTGAAAACAAGTTGTTCTTTGACAGTCTTGAATACTGAGTGCAGTTCAGTTAATAAAACTGTCTTTCTGGTGCTCATTGCAAACAAGCCAGAAAGTGTTTTTCGTTGCTCTTCTTGTCTGAATAAACAAATATGCAGTTTGCTGGAAATAAGCCGTACTCTGACAGTCGTTCTTATGGAGTGCAGTTCAGCTAATAAAACTCTTTCTGCCTTTCATTGCAAGCAAGCCCGAAAGTGTTTTTATGCTTCATACTGGATTGTAAAAGCAGAGTTGCCGTGTGCTGAAAATAAGTTGTTCTTTGACAGTCTTGAATACTGAGTGCAGTTCAGTTAATAAAACTGTCTTTCTGGTGCTCATTGCAAACAAGCTAGAAATTGTTTTTCTGTGTTCCAATTGTTAGTATAAACAAATATGCAGTCTGCTGAAAGCAAGCTGTTCTTTGATAGTCTTTCTTATGGAGTGCACTTCAGCTAATAAAACTCTTTCTGCCTTTCATTGCAAGCAAGCCCGAAAGTGTTTTTATGCTTTATAATGGATTGTAAAGGCAAAGTTGCAGTTTGCTGAAAACAAGTTGTTCTTTGACAGTCTTGAATTCTGACTGCAGTTCAGCCAATAAAAATGTATTTCTGTCATTCATTGCAAACAAGCCAGAAAGTGTTTTTCGTTGCTCTTCTTGTCTGAATAAACAATTATGCAGTTTGCTGGAAATAAGCTGTACTCTGACAGTCGTCCTTATGGAGTGCAGTTCAGCTAATAAAACTCTTTCTGCCTTTCATTGCAAGCAAGCCCGAAAGTGTTTTTATGCTTCATACTGGATTGTAAAAGCAAAGTTGCCGTGTGCTGAAAACAAGTTGTTCTTTGACAGTCTTGAATTCTAACTGCAGTTCAGCCAATAAAAATGTATTTCTGTCATTCATTGCAAACAAGCCAGAAAGTGTTTTTCGTTGCTCTTCTTGTCTGAATAAACAATTATGCAGTTTGCTGGAAATAAGCTGTACTCTGACAGTCGTCCTTATGGAGTGCAGTTCAGCTAATAAAACTCTTTCTGCCTTTTATTGCAAGCAAGCCCGAAAGTGTTTTTATGCTTCATAATGGATTGTAAAAGCAAAGTTGCCGTGTGCTGAAAACAAGTTGTTCTTTGACAGTCTTGAATACTGAGTGCAGTTCAGTTAACAAAAATGCCTTTCTGGTGCTCATTGCAAACAAGCCAGAAAGTGTTTTTCTGTGTTCCAATTGTTAGTATAAACAAATATGCAGTCTGCTGAAAGCAAGCTGTTCTTTGATAGTCGTTCTTATGGAGTGCAGTTCAGCTAATAAAACTCTTTCTGCCTTTCATTGCAAGCAAGCCCGAAAGTGTTTTTATGCTTCATACTGGATCGTAAAAGCAAAGTTGCCGTGTGCTGAAAACAAGTTGTTCTTTGACAGTCTTGAATACTGAGTGCAGTTCAGTTAATAAAACTGTCTTTCTGGTGCTCATTGCAAACAAGCTAGAAATTGTTTTTCTGTGTTCCAATTGTTAGTATAAACAAATATACAGTCTGCTGAAAGCAAGCTGTTCTTTGATAGTCTTTCTTATGGAGTGCAGTTCAGCTAATAAATCTCTTTCTGCCTTTCATTGCAAGCAAGCCCAAAAGTGTTTTTATGCTTCATAATGGATTGTAAAAGCAAAGTTGCTGTGTGCTGAAAACAAGTTGTTCTTTGACAGTCTTGAATTCTGACTGCAGTTCAGCCAATAAAAATGTATTTCTGTCATTCATTGCAAACAAGCCAGAAAGTGTTTTTCGTTGCTCTTCTTGTCTGAATAAACAAATATGCAGTTTGCTGGGAATAAGCTGTACTCTGACAGTCGTTCTTATGGAGTGCAGTTCAGCTAATAAAACTCTTTCTGCCTTTCATTGCAAGCAAGCCCGAAAGTGTTTTTATGCTTCATACTGGATTGTAAAAGCAAAGTTGCCGTGTGCTGAAAACAAGTTGTTCTTTGACATTCTTGAATACTGAGTGCAGTTCAGTTAATAAAACTGTCTTTCTGGTGCTCATTGCAAACAAGCCAGAAAGTGTTTTTCGTTGCTCTCCTTGTCTGAATAAACAAATATGCCGTTTGCTGGAAATAAGCTGTACTCTGACAGTCGTTCTTATGGAGTGCAGTTCAGCTAATAAAACTCTTTCTGCCTTTCATTGCAAGCAAGCCCGAAAGTGTTTTTATGCTTCATACTGGATTGTAAAAGCAAAGTTGCCGTGTGCTGAAAACAAGTTGTTCTTTGACAGTCTTGAATACTGAGTGCAGTTCAGTTAAGAAAAATGCCTTTCTGGTGCTCATTGCAAGCAAGCCAGAAAGTGTTTTTCGTTGCTCTCCTTGTCTGAGGTGTCTGCCGTGTGCTGTCTGCCGTGTGCTGAAAACAAGTTGTTCTTTGACAGTCTTGAATACTGAGTGCAGTTCAGTTAATAAAACTGTCTTTCTGGTGCTCATTGCAAGCAAGCCCGAAAGTGTTTTTATGCTTCATACTGGATTGTAAAAGCAAAGTTGCCGTGTGCTGAAAACAAGTTGTTCTTTGACAGTCTTGAATACTGAGTGCAGTTCAGTTAATAAAACTGTCTTTCTGGTGCTCATTGCAAACAAGCTAGAAATTGTTTTTCTGTGTTCCAATTGTTAGTATAAACAAATATACAGTCTGCTGAAAGCAAGCTGTTCTTTGATAGTCTTTCTTATGGAGTGCAGTTCAGCTAATAAAACTCTTTCTGCCTTTCATTGCAAGCAAGCCCAAAAGTGTTTTTATGCTTTATAATGGATTGTAAAGGCAAAGTTGCAGTTTGCTGAAAACAAGTTGTTCTTTGACAGTCTTGAATTCTGACTGCAGTTCAGCCAATAAAAATGTATTTCTGTCATTCATTGCAAACAAGCCAGAAAGTGTTTTTCGTTGCTCTTCTTGTCTGAATAAACAATTATGCAGTTTGCTGGAAATAAGCTGTACTCTGACAGTCGTCCTCATGGAGTGCAGTTCAGCTAATAAAACTCTTTCTGCCTTTCATTGCAAGCAAGCCCGAAAGTGTTTTTATGCTTCATACTGGATTGTAAAAGCAAAGTTGCTGTGTGCTGAAAACAAGTTGTTCTTTGACATTCTTGAATACTGAGTGCAGTTCAGTTAATAAAACTGTCTTTCTGGTGCTCATTGCAAGCAAGCCAGAAAGTGTTTTTCGTTGCTCTCCTTGTCTGAATAAACAAATATGCAGTTTGCTGGAAATAAGCTGTACTCTGACAGTCGTTCTTATGGAGTGCAGTTCAGCTAATAAAACTCTTTCTGCCTTTCATTGCAAGCAAGCCCGAAAGTGTTTTTATGCTTCATACTGGATTGTAAAAGCAAAGTTGCCGTGTGCTGAAAACAAGTTGTTCTTTGACAGTCTTGAATGCTGAGTGCAGTTCAGTTAATAAAACTGTCTTTCTGGTGCTCATTGCAAACAAGCTAGAAATTGTTTTTCTGTGTTCCAATTGTTAGTATAAACAAATATGCAGTCTGCTGAAAGCAAGCTGTTCTTTGATAGTCTTTCTTATGGAGTGCAGTTCAGCTAATAAAACACTTTCTGCATTTCATTGCAAGCAAGCCCGAAAGTGTTTTTATGCTTTATAATGGATTGTAAAAGCAAAGTTGCAGTTTGCTGAAAACAAGTTGTTCTTTGACAGTCTTGAATTCTGACTGCAGTTCAGCCAATAAAAATGTATTTCTGTCATACATTGCAAACAAGCCAGAAAGTGTTTTTCGTTGCTCTTCTTGTCTGAATAAACAAATATGCAGTTTGCTGGGAATAAGCTGTACTCTGACAGTCGTTCTTATGGAGTGCAGTTCAGCTAATAAAACTCTTTCTGCCTTTCATTGCAAGCAAGCCCGAAAGTGTTTTTATGCTTCATACTGGATTGTAAAAGCAAAGTTGCCGTGTGCTGAAAACAAGTTGTTCTTTGACATTCTTGAATACTGAGTGCAGTTCAGTTAATAAAACTGTCTTTCTGGTGCTCATTGCAAACAAGCCAGAAAGTGTTTTTCGTTGCTCTCCTTGTCTGAATAAACAAATATGCCGTTTGCTGGAAATAAGCTGTACTCTGACAGTCGTTCTTATGGAGTGCAGTTCAGCTAATAAAACTCTTTCTGCCTTTCATTGCAAGCAAGCCCGAAAGTGTTTTTATGCTTCATACTGGATTGTAAAAGCAAAGTTGCCATGTGCTGAAAACAAGTTGTTCTTTGACAGTCTTGAATACTGAGTGCAGTTCAGTTAAGAAAAATGCCTTTCTGGTGCTCATTGCAAGCAAGCCCGAAAGTGTTTTTCTTTGCTCTTCTCGTATGCATAAGCAGAGATGCAGTTTGCTGGAAATAAGCCGTACTCTGACAGTCGTTCTTATGGAGTGCAGTTCAGCTAATAAAACTCTTTCTGCCTTTTATTGCAAGCAAGCCCGAAAGTGTTTTTATGCTTCATAATGGATTGTAAAAGCAAAGTTGCCGTGTGCTGAAAACAAGTTGTTCTTTGACAGTCTTGAATACTGAGTGCAGTTCAGTTAACAAAAATGCCTTTCTGGTGCTCATTGCAAACAAGCCAGAAAGTGTTTTTCTGTGTTCCAATTGTTAGTATAAACAAATATGCAGTCTGCTGAAAGCAAGCTGTTCTTTGATAGTCGTTCTTATGGAGTGCAGTTCAGCTAATAAAACTCTTTCTGCCTTTCATTGCAAGCAAGCCCGAAAGTGTTTTTATGCTTCATACTGGATTGTAAAAGCAAAGTTGCCGTGTGCTGAAAACAAGTTGTTCTTTGACAGTCTTGAATACTGAGTGCAGTTCAGTTAATAAAACTGTCTTTCTGGTGCTCATTGCAAACAAGCTAGAAATTGTTTTTCTGTGTTCCAATTGTTAGTATAAACAAATATGCAGTCTGCTGAAAGCAAGCTGTTCTTTGATAGTCTTTCTTATGGAGTGCAGTTCAGCTAATAAAACTCTTTCTGCATTTCATTGCAAGCAAGCCCGAAAGTGTTTTTATGCTTTATAATGGATTGTAAAAGCAAAGTTGCAGTTTGCTGAAAACAAGTTGTTCTTTGACAGTCTTGAATTCTGACTGCAGTTCAGCCAATAAAAATGTATTTCTGTCATTCATTTCAAACAAGCCAGAAAGTGTTTTTCGTTGCTCTTCTTGTCTGAATAAACAAATATGCAGTTTGCTGGAAATAAGCTGTACTCTGACAGTCGTTCTTATGGAGTGCAGTTCAGCTAATAAAACTCTTTCTGCCTTTCATTGCAAGCAAGCCCGAAAGTGTTTTTATGCTTCATACTGGATTGTAAAAGCAAAGTTGCCGTGTGCTGAAAACAAGTTGTTCTTTGACAGTCTTGAATACTGAGTGCAGTTCAGTTAATAAAACTGTCTTTCTGGTGCTCATTGCAAACAAGCCAGAAAGTGTTTTTCGTTGCTCTTCTTGTCTGAATAAACAAATATGCAGTTTGCTGGAAATAAGCTGTACTCTGACAGTCGTTCTTATGGATTGCAGTTCAGCTAATAAAACTCTTTCTGCCTTTCATTGCAAGCAAGCCCGAAAGTGTTTTTATGCTTCATACTGGATTGTAAAAGCAAAGTTGCCGTGTGCTGAAAACAAGTTGTTCTTTGACAGTCTTGAATACTGAGTGCAGTTCAGTTAATAAAACTGTCTTTCTGGTGCTCATTGCAAACAAGCTAGAAATTGTTTTTCTGTGTTCCAATTGTTAGTATAAACAAATATGCAGTCTGCTGAAAGCAAGCTGTTCTTTGATAGTCTTTCTTATGGAGTGCAGATCAGCTAATAAAACTCTTTCTGCCTTTCACTGCAAGCAAGCCCGAAAGTGTTTTTATGCTTCATAATGGATTGTAAAAGCAAAGTAGAAGTTTGCTGAAAACAAGTTGTTCTTTGACAGTCTTGAATTCTGACTGCAGTTCAGCCAATAAAAATGTATTTCTGTCATTCATTGCAAACAAGCCAGAAAGTGTTTTTCGTTGCTCTTCTTGTCTGAATAAACAAATATGCAGTTTGCTGGAAATAAGCTGTACTCTGACAGTCGTTCTTATGGAGTGCAGTTCAGCTAATAAAACTCTTTCTGCCTTTCATTGCAAGCAAGCCCGAAAGTGTTTTTATGCTTCATACTGGATTGTAAAAGCAAAGTTGCCGTGTGCTGAAAACAAGTTGTTCTTTGACAGTCTTGAATACTGAGTGCAGTTCAGTTAACAAAAATGCCTTTCTGGTGCTCATTGCAAACAAGCCAGAAAGTGTTTTTCTGTGTTCCAATTGTTAGTATAAACAAATATGCAGTCTGCTGAAAGCAAGCTGTTCTTTGATAGTCTTTCTTATGGAGTGCAGTTCAGCTAATAAAACTCTTTCTGCCTTTCATTGCAAGCAAGCCCGAAAGTGTTTTTATGCTTTATAATGGATTGTAAAGGCAAAATTGCAGTTTGCTGAAAACAAGTTGTTCTTTGACAGTCTTGAATTCTGACTGCAGTTCAGCCAATAAAAATGTATTTCTGTCATTCATTGCAAACAAGCCAGAAAGTGTTTTTCGTTGCTCTTCTTGTCTGAATAAACAATTATGCAGTTTGCTGGAAATAAGCTGTACTCTGACAGTCGTCCTTATGGAGTGCAGTTCAGCTAATAAAACTCTTTCTGCCTTTCATTGCAAGCAAGCCCGAAAGTGTTTTTATGCTTCATACTGGATTGTAAAAGCAAAGTTGCCGTGTGCTGAAAACAAGTTGTTCTTTGACAGTCTTGAATACTGAGTGCAGTTCAGTTAATAAAACTGTCTTTCTGGTGCTCATTGCAAGCAAGCCCGAAAGTGTTTTTATGCTTCATACTGGATTGTAAAAGCAAAGTTGCCGTGTGCTGAAAACAAGTTGTTCTTTGACAGTCTTGAATACTGAGTGCAGTTCAGTTAATAAAACTGTCTTTCTGGTGCTCATTGCAAACAAGCTAGAAATTGTTTTTCTGTGTTCCAATTGTTAGTATAAACAAATATGCAGTCTGCTGAAAGCAAGCTGTTCTTTGATAGTCTTTCTTATGGAGTGCAGATCAGCTAATAAAACTCTTTCTGCCTTTCATTGCAAGCAAGCCCGAAAGTGTTTTTATGCTTCATAATGGACTGTAAAAGCAAAGTAGAAGTTTGCTGAAAACAAGTTGTTCTTTGACAGTCTTGAATACTGAGTGCAGTTCAGTCAATAAAAATGTATTTCTGGTGCTCATTGCAAACAAGCCAGAAAGTGTTTTTCGTTGCTCTTCTTGTCTGAATAAACAAATATGCAGTTTGCTGGAAATAAGCTGTACTCTGACAGTCGTTCTTATGGAGTGCAGTTCAGTTAATAAAACTCTTTCTGCATTTCATTGCAAGCAAGCCCGAAAGTGTTTTTATGCTTCATACTGGATTGTAAAAGCAAAGTTGCCGTGTGCTGAAAACAAGTTGTTCTTTGACAGTCTTGAATACTGAGTGCAGTTCAGTTAATAAAACTGTCTTTCTGGTGCTCATTGCAAACAAGCCAGAAAGTGTTTTTCGTTGCTCTTCTTGTCTGAATAAACAAATATGCAGTTTGCTGGAAATAAGCTGTACTCTGACAGTCGTTCTTATGGAGTGCAGTTCAGTTAATAAAACTCTTTCTGCCTTTCATTGCAAGCAAGCCCGAAAGTGTTTTTATGCTTCATACTGGATTGTAAAAGCAAAGTTGCCGTGTGCTGAAAACAAGTTGTTCTTTGACAGTCTTGAATACTGAGTGCAGTTCAGTTAATAAAACTGTCTTTCTGGTGCTCATTGCAAACAAGCCAGAAAGTGTTTTTCGTTGCTCTCCTTGTCTGAATAAACAAATATGCAGTTTGCTGGAAATAAGCTGTACTCTGACAGTCGTTCTTATGGAGTGCAGTTCAGCTAATAAAACTCTTTCTGCCTTTCATTGCAAGCAAGCCCGAAAGTGTTTTTATGCTTCATACTGGATTGTAAAAGCAAAGTTGCCGTGTGCTGAAAACAAGTTGTTCTTTGACAGTCTTGAATACTGAGTGCAGTTCAGTTAATAAAACTGTCTTTCTGGTGCTCATTGCAAACAAGCTAGAAATTGTTTTTCTGTGTTCCAATTGTTAGTATAAACAAATATGCAGTCTGCTGAAAGCAAGCTGTTCTTTGATAGTCTTTCTTATGGAGTGCAGTTCAGCTAATAAAACTCTTTCTGCATTTCATTGCAAGCAAGCCCGAAAGTGTTTTTATGCTTTATAATGGATTGTAAAAGCAAAGTTGCAGTTTGCTGAAAACAAGTTGTTCTTTGACAGTCTTGAATTCTGACTGCAGTTCAGCCAATAAAAATGTATTTCTGTCATTCATTGCAAACAAGCCAGAAAGTGTTTTTCGTTGCTCTTCTTGTCTGAATAAACAAATATGCAGTTTGCTGGAAATAAGCTGTAGTCTGACAGTCGTTCTTATGGAGTGCAGTTCAGTTAATAAAACTCTTTCTGCCTTTCATTGCAAGCAAGCCCGAAAGTGTTTTTATGCTTCATACTGGATTGTAAAAGCAAAGTTGCCGTGTGCTGAAAACAAGTTGTTCTTTGACAGTTTTGAATACTGAGTGCAGTTCAGTTAATAAAACTGTCTTTCTGGTGCTCATTGCAAACAAGCCAGAAAGTGTTTTTCGTTGCTCTTCTTGTCTGAATAAACAAATATGCAGTTTGCTGGAAATAAGCTGTACTCTGACAGACGTTCTTATGGAGTGAAGTTCAGCTAATAAAACTCTTTCTGCCTTTCATTGCAAGCAAGCCCGAAAGTGTTTTTATGCTTCATACTGGATTGTAAAAGCAAAGTTGCCGTGTGCTGAAAACAAGTTGTTCTTTGACAGTCTTGAATACTGAGTGCAGTTCAGTTAATAAAACTGTCTTTCTGGTGCTCATTGCAAACAAGCCAGAAAGTGTTTTTCGTTGCTCTCCTTGTCTGAATAAACAAATATGCAGTTTGCTGGAAATAAGCTGTACTCTGACAGTCGTTCTTATGGAGTGCAGTTCAGCTAATAAAACTCTTTCTGCCTTTCATTGCAAGCAAGCCCGAAAGTGTTTTTATGCTTCATACTGGATTGTAAAAGCAAAGTTGCCGTGTGCTGAAAACAAGTTGTTCTTTGACAGTCTTGAATACTGAGTGCAGTTCAGTTAATAAAACTGTCTTTCTGGTGCTCATTGCAAACAAGCCAGAAAGTGTTTTTCGTTGCTCTTCTTGTCTGAATAAACAAATATGCAGTTTGCTGGAAATAAGCTGTACTCTGACAGTCGTTCTTATGGAGTGCAGTTCAGTTAATAAAACTCTTTCTGCCTTTCATTGCAAGCAAGCCCGAAAGTGTTTTTATGCTTCATACTGGATTGTAAAAGCAAAGTTGCCGTGTGCTGAAAACAAGTTGTTCTTTGACAGTCTTGAATACTGAGTGCAGTTCAGTTAATAAAACTGTCTTTCTGGTGCTCATTGCAAACAAGCCAGAAAGTGTTTTTCGTTGCTCTCCTTGTCTGAATAAACAAATATGCAGTTTGCTGGAAATAAGCTGTACTCTGACAGTCGTTCTTATGGAGTGCAGTTCAGCTAATAAAACTCTTTCTGCCTTTCATTGCAAGCAAGCCCGAAAGTGTTTTTATGCTTCATACTGGATTGTAAAAGCAAAGTTGCCGTGTGCTGAAAACAAGTTGTTCTTTGACAGTCTTGAATACTGAGTGCAGTTCAGTTAATAAAACTGTCTTTCTGGTGCTCATTGCAAACAAGCCAGAAAGTGTTTTTCGTTGCTCTTCTTGTCTGAATAAACAAATATGCAGTTTGCTGGAAATAAGCTGTACTCTGACAGTCGTTCTTATGGAGTGCAGTTCAGTTAATAAAACTCTTTCTGCCTTTCATTGCAAGCAAGCCCGAAAGTGTTTTTATGCTTCATACTGGATTGTAAAAGCAAAGTTGCCGTGTGCTGAAAACAAGTTGTTCTTTGACAGTCTTGAATACTGAGTGCAGTTCAGTTAATAAAACTGTCTTTCTGGTGCTCATTGCAAACAAGCCAGAAAGTGTTTTTCGTTGCTCTTCTTGTCTGAATAAACAATTATGCAGTTTGCTGGAAATAAGCTGTACTCTGACAGTCGTCCTTATGGAGTGCAGTTCAGCTAATAAAACTCTTTCTGCCTTTCATTGCAAGCAAGCCCGAAAGTGTTTTAATGCTTCATAATGGATTGTAAAAGCAAAGTTGCTGTGTGCTGAAAACAAGTTGTTCTTTGACAGTCTTGAATTCTGACTGCAGTTCAGCCAATAAAAATGTATTTCTGTCATTCATTGCAAACAAGCCAGAAAGTGTTTTTCGTTGCTCTTCTTGTCTGAATAAACAAATATGCAGTTTGCTGGAAATAAGCTGTACTCTGACAGTCGTTCTTATGGAGTGCAGTTCAGCTAATAAAACTCTTTCTGCCTTTCATTGCAAGCAAGCCCGAAAGTGTTTTTATGCTTCATACTGGATTGTAAAAGCAAAGTTGCCGTGTGCTGAAAACAAGTTGTTCTTTGACAGTCTTGAATACTGAGTGCAGTTCAGTTAATAAAACTGTCTTTCTGGTGCTCATTGCAAACAAGCCAGAAAGTGTTTTTCGTTGCTCTCCTTGTCTGAATAAACAAATATGCAGTTTGCTGGAAATAAGCTGTACTCTGACAGTCGTTCTTATGGAGTGCAGTTCAGCTAATAAAACTCTTTCTGCCTTTCATTGCAAGCAAGCCCGAAAGTGTTTTTATGCTTCATACTGGATTGTAATGCAAAGTTGCCGTGTGCTGAAAACAAGTTGTTCTTTGACAGTCTTGAATACTGAGTGCAGTTAAGTTAATAAAACTGTCTTTCTGGTGCTCATTGCAAACAAGCTAGAAATTGTTTTTCTGTGTTCCAATTGTTAGTATAAACAAATATGCAGTCTGCTGAAAGCAAGCTGTTCTTTGATAGTCTTTCTTATGGAGTGCAGTTCAGCTAATAAAACTCTTTCTGCATTTCATTGCAAGCAAGCCCGAAAGTGTTTTTATGCTTTATAATGGATTGTGAAAGCAAAGTTGCAGTTTGCTGAAAACAAGTTGTTCTTTGACAGTCTTGAATTCTGACTGCAGTTCAGCCAATAAAAATGTATTTCTGTCATTCATTGCAAACAAGCCAGAAAGTGTTTTTCGTTGCTCTTCTTGTCTGAATAAACAAATATGCAGTTTGCTGGAAATAAGCTGTACTCTGACAGCTTATTAACTGCATATTTGTTTATTCAGACAAGAAGAGCAACGAAAAACACTTTCTGGCTTGTTCTTATGGAGTGCAGTTCAGCTAATAAATTAGCTGAACTTTAGTTCTTATGGAGTGCAGTTCAGCTAATAAAACTCTTTCTGCATTTCATTGCAAGCAAGCCCGAAAGTGTTTTAATGCTTCATAATGGATTGTAAAAGCAAAGTTGCTGTGTGCTGAAAACAAGTTGTTCTTTGACAGTCTTGAATTCTGACTGCAGTTCAGCCAATAAAAATGTATTTCTGTCATTCATTGCAAACAAGCCAGAAAGTGTTTTTCGTTGCTCTTCTTGTCTGAATAAACAAATATGCAGTTTGCTGGAAATAAGCTGTACTCTGACAGTCGTTTTTATGGAGTGCAGTTCAGCTAATAAAACTCTTTCTGCCTTTCATTGCAAGCAAGCCCGAAAGTGTTTTTATGCTTCATACTGGATTGTAAAAGCAAAGTTGCCGTGTGCTGAAAACAAGTTGTTCTTTGACAGTCTTGAATACTGAGTGCAGTTCAGTTAATAAAACTGTCTTTCTGGTGCTCATTGCAAACAAGCCAGAAAGTGTTTTTCGTTGCTCTTCTTGTCTGAATAAACAAATATGCAGTTTGCTGGAAATAAGCTGTACTCTGACAGTCGTTCTTATGGAGTGCAGTTCAGTTAATAAAACTCTTTCTGCCTTTCATTGCAAGCAAGCCCGAAAGTGTTTTTATGCTTCATACTGGATTGTAAAAGCAAAGTTGCCGTGTGCTGAAAACAAGTTGTTCTTTGACAGTCTTGAATACTGAGTGCAGTTCAGTTAATAAAACTGTCTTTCTGGTGCTCATTGCAAACAAGCCAGAAAGTGTTTTTCGTTGCTCTCCTTGTCTGAATAAACAAATATGCAGTTTGCTGGAAATAAGCTGTACTCTGACAGTCGTTCTTATGGAGTGCAGTTCAGCTAATAAAACTCTTTCTGCCTTTCATTGCAAGCAAGCCCGAAAGTGTTTTTATGCTTCATACTGGATTGTAAAAGCAAAGTTGCCGTGTGCTGAAAACAAGTTGTTCTTTGACAGTCTTGAATACTGAGTGCAGTTCAGTTAATAAAACTGTCTTTCTGGTGCTCATTGCAAACAAGCTAGAAATTGTTTTTCTGTGTTCCAATTGTTAGTATAAACAAATATGCAGTCTGCTGAAAGCAAGCTGTTCTTTGATAGTCTTTCTTATGGAGTGCAGTTCAGCTAATAAAACTCTTTCTGCATTTCATTGCAAGCAAGCCCGAAAGTGTTTTTATGCTTTATAATGGATTGTGAAAGCAAAGTTGCAGTTTGCTGAAAACAAGTTGTTCTTTGACAGTCTTGAATTCTGACTGCAGTTCAGCCAATAAAAATGTATTTCTGTCATTCATTGCAAACAAGCCAGAAAGTGTTTTTCGTTGCTCTTCTTGTCTGAATAAACAAATATGCAGTTTGCTGGAAATAAGCTGTACTCTGACAGTCGTTCTTATGGAGTGCAGTTCAGCTAATAAAACTCTTTCTGCATTTCATTGCAAGCAAGCCCGAAAGTGTTTTAATGCTTCATAATGGATTGTAAAAGCAAAGTTGCTGTGTGCTGAAAACAAGTTGTTCTTTGACAGTCTTGAATTCTGACTGCAGTTCAGCCAATAAAAATGTATTTCTGTCATTCATTGCAAACAAGCCAGAAAGTGTTTTTCGTTGCTCTTCTTGTCTGAATAAACAAATATGCAGTTTGCTGGAAATAAGCTGTACTCTGACAGTCGTTTTTATGGAGTGCAGTTCAGCTAATAAAACTCTTTCTGCCTTTCATTGCAAGCAAGCCCGAAAGTGTTTTTATGCTTCATACTGGATTGTAAAAGCAAAGTTGCCGTGTGCTGAAAACAAGTTGTTCTTTGACAGTCTTGAATACTGAGTGCAGTTCAGTTAACAAAAATGCCTTTCTGGTGCTCATTGCAAACAAGCCAGAAAGTGTTTTTCGTTGCTCTTCTTGTCTGAATAAACAAATATGCAGTTTGCTGGAAATAAGCTGTACTCTGACAGTCGTTCTTATGGAGTGCAGTTCAGTTAATAAAACTCTTTCTGCATTTCATTGCAAGCAAGCCCGAAAGTGTTTTTATGCTTCATACTGGATTGTAAAAGCAAAGTTGCCGTGTGCTGAAAACAAGTTGTTCTTTGACAGTCTTGAATACTGAGTGCAGTTCAGTTAATAAAACTGTCTTTCTGGTGCTCATTGCAAACAAGCCAGAAAGTGTTTTTCGTTGCTCTTCTTGTCTGAATAAACAAATATGCAGTTTGCTGGAAATAAGCTGTACTCTGACAGTCGTTCTTATGGAGTGCAGTTCAGTTAATAAAACTCTTTCTGCCTTTCATTGCAAGCAAGCCCGAAAGTGTTTTTATGCTTCATACTGGATTGTAAAAGCAAAGTTGCCGTGTGCTGAAAACAAGTTGTTCTTTGACAGTCTTGAATACTGAGTGCAGTTCAGTTAATAAAACTGTCTTTCTGGTGCTCATTGCAAACAAGCCAGAAAGTGTTTTTCGTTGCTCTCCTTGTCTGAATAAACAAATATGCAGTTTGCTGGAAATAAGCTGTACTCTGACAGTCGTTCTTATGGAGTGCAGTTCAGCTAATAAAACTCTTTCTGCCTTTCATTGCAAGCAAGCCCGAAAGTGTTTTTATGCTTCATACTGGATTGTAAAAGCAAAGTTGCCGTGTGCTGAAAACAAGTTGTTCTTTGACAGTCTTGAATACTGAGTGCAGTTCAGTTAATAAAACTGTCTTTCTGGTGCTCATTGCAAACAAGCTAGAAATTGTTTTTCTGTGTTCCAATTGTTAGTATAAACAAATATGCAGTCTGCTGAAAGCAAGCTGTTCTTTGATAGTCTTTCTTATGGAGTGCAGTTCAGCTAATAAAACTCTTTCTGCATTTCATTGCAAGCAAGCCCGAAAGTGTTTTTATGCTTTATAATGGATTGTAAAAGCAAAGTTGCAGTTTGCTGAAAACAAGTTGTTCTTTGACAGTCTTGAATTCTGACTGCAGTTCAGCCAATAAAAATGTATTTCTGTCATTCATTGCAAACAAGCCAGAAAGTGTTTTTCGTTGCTCTTCTTGTCTGAATAAACAAATATGCAGTTTGCTGGAAATAAGCTGTACTCTGACAGTCGTTCTTATGGAGTGCAGTTCAGTTAATAAAACTCTTTCTGCCTTTCATTGCAAGCAAGCCCGAAAGTGTTTTTATGCTTCATACTGGATTGTAAAAGCAAAGTTGCCGTGTGCTGAAAACAAGTTGTTCTTTGACAGTTTTGAATACTGAGTGCAGTTCAGTTAATAAAACTGTCTTTCTGGTGCTCATTGCAAACAAGCCAGAAAGTGTTTTTCGTTGCTCTTCTTGTCTGAATAAACAAATATGCAGTTTGCTGGAAATAAGCTGTACTCTGACAGACGTTCTTATGGAGTGAAGTTCAGCTAATAAAACTCTTTCTGCCTTTCATTGCAAGCAAGCCCGAAAGTGTTTTTATGCTTCATACTGGATTGTAAAAGCAAAGTTGCCGTGTGCTGAAAACAAGTTGTTCTTTGACAGTCTTGAATACTGAGTGCAGTTCAGTTAATAAAACTGTCTTTCTGGTGCTCATTGCAAACAAGCCAGAAAGTGTTTTTCGTTGCTCTCCTTGTCTGAATAAACAAATATGCAGTTTGCTGGAAATAAGCTGTACTCTGACAGTCGTTCTTATGGAGTGCAGTTCAGCTAATAAAACTCTTTCTGCCTTTCATTGCAAGCAAGCCCGAAAGTGTTTTTATGCTTCATACTGGATTGTAAAAGCAAAGTTGCCGTGTGCTGAAAACAAGTTGTTCTTTGACAGTCTTGAATACTGAGTGCAGTTCAGTTAATAAAACTGTCTTTCTGGTGCTCATTGCAAACAAGCCAGAAAGTGTTTTTCGTTGCTCTTCTTGTCTGAATAAACAAATATGCAGTTTGCTGGAAATAAGCTGTACTCTGACAGTCGTTCTTATGGAGTGCAGTTCAGTTAATAAAACTCTTTCTGCCTTTCATTGCAAGCAAGCCCGAAAGTGTTTTTATGCTTCATACTGGATTGTAAAAGCAAAGTTGCCGTGTGCTGAAAACAAGTTGTTCTTTGACAGTCTTGAATACTGAGTGCAGTTCAGTTAATAAAACTGTCTTTCTGGTGCTCATTGCAAACAAGCCAGAAAGTGTTTTTCGTTGCTCTTCTTGTCTGAATAAACAATTATGCAGTTTGCTGGAAATAAGCTGTACTCTGACAGTCGTCCTTATGGAGTGCAGTTCAGCTAATAAAACTCTTTCTGCCTTTCATTGCAAGCAAGCCCGAAAGTGTTTTAATGCTTCATAATGGATTGTAAAAGCAAAGTTGCTGTGTGCTGAAAACAAGTTGTTCTTTGACAGTCTTGAATTCTGACTGCAGTTCAGCCAATAAAAATGTATTTCTGTCATTCATTGCAAACAAGCCAGAAAGTGTTTTTCGTTGCTCTTCTTGTCTGAATAAACAAATATGCAGTTTGCTGGAAATAAGCTGTACTCTGACAGTCGTTCTTATGGAGTGCAGTTCAGCTAATAAAACTCTTTCTGCCTTTCATTGCAAGCAAGCCCGAAAGTGTTTTTATGCTTCATACTGGATTGTAAAAGCAAAGTTGCCGTGTGCTGAAAACAAGTTGTTCTTTGACAGTCTTGAATACTGAGTGCAGTTCAGTTAATAAAACTGTCTTTCTGGTGCTCATTGCAAACAAGCCAGAAAGTGTTTTTCGTTGCTCTCCTTGTCTGAATAAACAAATATGCAGTTTGCTGGAAATAAGCTGTACTCTGACAGTCGTTCTTATGGAGTGCAGTTCAGCTAATAAAACTCTTTCTGCCTTTCATTGCAAGCAAGCCCGAAAGTGTTTTTATGCTTCATACTGGATTGTAAAAGCAAAGTTGCCGTGTGCTGAAAACAAGTTGTTCTTTGACAGTCTTGAATACTGAGTGCAGTTCAGTTAATAAAACTGTCTTTCTGGTGCTCATTGCAAACAAGCTAGAAATTGTTTTTCTGTGTTCCAATTGTTAGTATAAACAAATATGCAGTCTGCTGAAAGCAAGCTGTTCTTTGATAGTCTTTCTTATGGAGTGCAGTTCAGCTAATAAAACTCTTTCTGCATTTCATTGCAAGCAAGCCCGAAAGTGTTTTTATGCTTTATAATGGATTGTAAAAGCAAAGTTGCAGTTTGCTGAAAACAAGTTGTTCTTTGACAGTCTTGAATTCTGACTGCAGTTCAGCCAATAAAAATGTATTTCTGTCATTCATTGCAAACAAGCCAGAAAGTGTTTTTCGTTGCTCTTCTTGTCTGAATAAACAAATATGCAGTTTGCTGGAAATAAGCTGTACTCTGACAGTCGTTCTTATGGAGTGCAGTTCAGTTAATAAAACTCTTTCTGCCTTTCATTGCAAGCAAGCCCGAAAGTGTTTTTATGCTTCATACTGGATTGTAAAAGCAAAGTTGCCGTGTGCTGAAAACAAGTTGTTCTTTGACAGTTTTGAATACTGAGTGCAGTTCAGTTAATAAAACTGTCTTTCTGGTGCTCATTGCAAACAAGCCAGAAAGTGTTTTTCGTTGCTCTTCTTGTCTGAATAAACAAATATGCAGTTTGCTGGAAATAAGCTGTACTCTGACAGACGTTCTTATGGAGTGAAGTTCAGCTAATAAAACTCTTTCTGCCTTTCATTGCAAGCAAGCCCGAAAGTGTTTTTATGCTTCATACTGGATTGTAAAAGCAAAGTTGCCGTGTGCTGAAAACAAGTTGTTCTTTGACAGTCTTGAATACTGAGTGCAGTTCAGTTAATAAAACTGTCTTTCTGGTGCTCATTGCAAACAAGCCAGAAAGTGTTTTTCGTTGCTCTCCTTGTCTGAATAAACAAATATGCAGTTTGCTGGAAATAAGCTGTACTCTGACAGTCGTTCTTATGGAGTGCAGTTCAGCTAATAAAACTCTTTCTGCCTTTCATTGCAAGCAAGCCCGAAAGTGTTTTTATGCTTCATACTGGATTGTAAAAGCAAAGTTGCCGTGTGCTGAAAACAAGTTGTTCTTTGACAGTCTTGAATACTGAGTGCAGTTCAGTTAATAAAACTGTCTTTCTGGTGCTCATTGCAAACAAGCCAGAAAGTGTTTTTCGTTGCTCTTCTTGTCTGAATAAACAAATATGCAGTTTGCTGGAAATAAGCTGTACTCTGACAGTCGTTCTTATGGAGTGCAGTTCAGTTAATAAAACTCTTTCTGCATTTCATTGCAAGCAAGCCCGAAAGTGTTTTAATGCTTCATAATGGATTGTAAAAGCAAAGTTGCTGTGTGCTGAAAACAAGTTGTTCTTTGACAGTCTTGAATTCTGACTGCAGTTCAGCCAATAAAAATGTATTTCTGTCATTCATTGCAAACAAGCCAGAAAGTGTTTTTCGTTGCTCTTCTTGTCTGAATAAACAAATATGCAGTTTGCTGGAAATAAGCTGTACTCTGACAGTCGTTCTTATGGAGTGCAGTTCAGCTAATAAAACTCTTTCTGCCTTTCATTGCAAGCAAGCCCGAAAGTGTTTTTATGCTTCATACTGGATTGTAAAAGCAAAGTTGCCGTGTGCTGAAAACAAGTTGTTCTTTGACAGTCTTGAATACTGAGTGCAGTTCAGTTAACAAAAATGCCTTTCTGGTGCTCATTGCAAACAAGCCAGAAAGTGTTTTTCGTTGCTCTTCTTGTCTGAATAAACAAATATGCAGTTTGCTGGAAATAAGCTGTACTCTGACAGTCGTTCTTATGGAGTGCAGTTCAGTTAATAAAACTCTTTCTGCATTTCATTGCAAGCAAGCCCGAAAGTGTTTTTATGCTTCATACTGGATTGTAAAAGCAAAGTTGCCGTGTGCTGAAAACAAGTTGTTCTTTGACAGTCTTGAATACTGAGTGCAGTTCAGTTAATAAAACTGTCTTTCTGGTGCTCATTGCAAACAAGCCAGAAAGTGTTTTTCGTTGCTCTTCTTGTCTGAATAAACAAATATGCAGTTTGCTGGAAATAAGCTGTACTCTGACAGTCGTTCTTATGGAGTGCAGTTCAGTTAATAAAACTCTTTCTGCCTTTCATTGCAAGCAAGCCCGAAAGTGTTTTTATGCTTCATACTGGATTGTAAAAGCAAAGTTGCCGTGTGCTGAAAACAAGTTGTTCTTTGACAGTCTTGAATACTGAGTGCAGTTCAGTTAATAAAACTGTCTTTCTGGTGCTCATTGCAAACAAGCCAGAAAGTGTTTTTCGTTGCTCTCCTTGTCTGAATAAACAAATATGCAGTTTGCTGGAAATAAGCTGTACTCTGACAGTCGTTCTTATGGAGTGCAGTTCAGCTAATAAAACTCTTTCTGCCTTTCATTGCAAGCAAGCCCGAAAGTGTTTTTATGCTTCATACTGGATTGTAAAAGCAAAGTTGCCGTGTGCTGAAAACAAGTTGTTCTTTGACAGTCTTGAATACTGAGTGCAGTTCAGTTAATAAAACTGTCTTTCTGGTGCTCATTGCAAACAAGCTAGAAATTGTTTTTCTGTGTTCCAATTGTTAGTATAAACAAATATGCAGTCTGCTGAAAGCAAGCTGTTCTTTGATAGTTTTTCTTATGGAGTGCAGTTCAGCTAATAAAACTCTTTCTGCATTTCATTGCAAGCAAGCCCGAAAGTGTTTTTATGCTTTATAATGGATTGTAAAAGCAAAGTTGCTGTTTGCTGAAAACAAGTTGTTCTTTGACAGTCTTGAATTCTGACTGCAGTTCAGCCAATAAAAATGTATTTCTGTCATTCATTGCAAACAAGCCCGAAAGTGTTTTTATCCTTCATACTGGATTGTAAAAGCAAAGTTGCCGTGTGCTGAAAACAAGTTGTTCTTTGACAGTCTTGAATACTGAGTGCAGTTCAGTTAATAAAACTGTCTTTCTGGTGCTCATTGCAAACAAGCCAGAAAGTGTTTTTCGTTGCTCTTCTTGTCTGAATAAACAAATATGCAGTTTGCTGGAAATAAGCTGTACTCTGACAGTCGTTCTTATGGAGTGCAGTTCAGCTAATAAAACTCTTTCTGCCTTTCATTGCAAGCAAGCCCGAAAGTGTTTTTATGCTTCATACTTGATTGTAAAAGCAGAGTTGCCGTGTGCTGAAAATAAGTTGTTCTTTGACAGTCTTGAATACTGAGTGCAGTTCAGTTAATAAAACTGTCTTTCTGGTGCTCATTGCAAACATGCTAGAAATTGTTTTTCTGTGTTCCAATTGTTAGTATAAACAAATATGCAGTCTGCTGAAAGCAAGCTGTTCTTTGATAGTCTTTCTTATGGAGTGCAGATCAGCTAATAAAACTCTTTCTGCCTTTCATTGCAAGCAAGCCCGAAAGTGTTTTTATGCTTCATAATGGATTGTAAAAGCAAAGTTGCCGTGTGCTGAAAACAAGTTGTTCTTTGACAGTCTTGAATACTGAGTGCAGTTCAGTTAACAAAAATGCCTTTCTAGTGCTCATTGCAAACAAGCCAGAAAGTGTTTTTCTGTGTTCCAATTGTTAGTATAAACAAATATGCAGTCTGCTGAAAGCAAGCTGTACTCTGACAGTCGTTCTTATGGAGTGCAGTTCAGTTAATAAAACTCTTTCTGCCTTTCATTGCAAGCAAGCCCGAAAGTGTTTTTATGCTTCATACTGGATTGTAAAAGCAAAGTTGCCGTGTGCTGAAAACAAGTTGTTCTTTGACAGTCTTGAATACTGAGTGCAGTTCAGTTAATAAAACTGTCTTTCTGGTGCTCATTGCAAACAAGCCAGAAAGTGTTTTTCGTTGCTCTTCTTGTCTGAATAAACAATTATGCAGTTTGCTGGAAATAAGCTGTACTCTGACAGTCGTCCTTATGGAGTGCAGTTCAGCTAATAAAACTCTTTCTGCCTTTCATTGCAAGCAAGCCCGAAAGTGTTTTTATGCTTCATACTGGATTGTAAAAGCAAAGTTGCCGTGTGCTGAAAACAAGTTGTTCTTTGACAGTCTTGAATACTGAGTGCAGTTCAGTTAATAAAACTGTCTTTCTGGTGCTCATTGCAAACAAGCCAGAAAGTGTTTTTCGTTGCTCTCCTTGTCTGAATAAACAAATATGCAGTTTGCTGGAAATAAGCTGTACTCTGACAGTCGTTCTTATGGAGTGCAGTTCAGCTAATAAAACTCTTTCTGCCTTTCATTGCAAGCAAGCCCGAAAGTGTTTTTATGCTTCATACTGGATTGTAAAAGCAAAGTTGCCGTGTGCTGAAAACAAGTTGTTCTTTGACAGTCTTGAATACTGAGTGCAGTTCAGTTAATAAAACTGTCTTTCTGGTGCTCATTGCAAACAAGCTAGAAATTGTTTTTCTGTGTTCCAATTGTTAGTATAAACAAATATGCAGTCTGCTGAAAGCAAGCTGTTCTTTGATAGTTTTTCTTATGGAGTGCAGTTCAGCTAATAAAACTCTTTCTGCATTTCATTGCAAGCAAGCCCGAAAGTGTTTTTATGCTTTATAATGGATTGTAAAAGCAAAGTTGCTGTTTGCTGAAAACAAGTTGTTCTTTGACAGTCTTGAATTCTGACTGCAGTTCAGCCAATAAAAATGTATTTCTGTCATTCATTGCAAACAAGCCCGAAAGTGTTTTTATCCTTCATACTGGATTGTAAAAGCAAAGTTGCCGTGTGCTGAAAACAAGTTGTTCTTTGACAGTCTTGAATACTGAGTGCAGTTCAGTTAATAAAACTGTCTTTCTGGTGCTCATTGCAAACAAGCCAGAAAGTGTTTTTCGTTGCTCTTCTTGTCTGAATAAACAAATATGCAGTTTGCTGGAAATAAGCTGTACTCTGACAGTCGTTCTTATGGAGTGCAGTTCAGCTAATAAAACTCTTTCTGCCTTTCATTGCAAGCAAGCCCGAAAGTGTTTTTATGCTTCATACTGGATTGTAAAAGCAGAGTTGCCGTGTGCTGAAAATAAGTTGTTCTTTGACAGTCTTGAATACTGAGTGCAGTTCAGTTAATAAAACTGTCTTTCTGGTGCTCATTGCAAACATGCTAGAAATTGTTTTTCTGTGTTCCAATTGTTAGTATAAACAAATATGCAGTCTGCTGAAAGCAAGCTGTTCTTTGATAGTCTTTCTTATGGAGTGCAGATCAGCTAATAAAACTCTTTCTGCCTTTCATTGCAAGCAAGCCCGAAAGTGTTTTTATGCTTCATAATGGATTGTAAAAGCAAAGTTGCCGTGTGCTGAAAACAAGTTGTTCTTTGACAGTCTTGAATACTGAGTGCAGTTCAGTTAACAAAAATGCCTTTCTAGTGCTCATTGCAAACAAGCCAGAAAGTGTTTTTCTGTGTTCCAATTGTTAGTATAAACAAATATGCAGTCTGCTGAAAGCAAGCTGTACTCTGACAGTCGTTCTTATGGAGTGCAGTTCAGTTAATAAAACTCTTTCTGCCTTTCATTGCAAGCAAGCCCGAAAGTGTTTTTATGCTTCATACTGGATTATAAAAGCAAAGTTGCCGTGTGCTGAAAACAAGTTGTTCTTTGACAGTCTTGAATACTGAGTGCAGTTCAGTTAACAAAAATGCCTTTCTAGTGCTCATTGCAAACAAGCCAGAAAGTGTTTTTCTGTGTTCCAATTGTTAGTATAAACAAATATGCAGTCTGCTGAAAGCAAGCTGTACTCTGACAGTCGTTCTTATGGAGTGCAGTTCAGTTAATAAAACTCTTTCTGCCTTTCATTGCAAGCAAGCCCGAAAGTGTTTTTATGCTTCATACTGGATTATAAAAGCAAAGTTGCCGTGTGCTGAAAACAAGTTGTTCTTTGACAGTCTTGAATACTGAGTGCAGTTCAGTTAATAAAACTGTCTTTCTGGTGCTCATTGCAAACAAGCTAGAAATTGTTTTTCTGTGTTCCAATTGTTAGTATAAACAAATATGCAGTCTGCTGAAAGCAAGCTGTTCTTTGATAGTCTTTCTTATGGAGTGCAGTTCAGCTAATAAAACTCTTTCTGCATTTCATTGCAAGCAAGCCCGAAAGTGTTTTAATGCTTCATAATGGATTGTAAAAGCAAAGTTGCTGTGTGCTGAAAACAAGTTGTTCTTTGACAGTCTTGAATTCTGACTGCAGTTCAGCCAATAAAAATGTATTTCTGTCATTCATTGCAAACAAGCCAGAAAGTGTTTTTCGTTGCTCTTCTTGTCTGAATAAACAAATATGCAGTTTGCTGGAAATAAGCTGTACTCTGACAGTCGTTCTTATGGAGTGCAGTTCAGCTAATAAAACTCTTTCTGCCTTTCATTGCAAGCAAGCCCGAAAGTGTTTTTATGCTTCATACTGGATTGTAAAAGCAAAGTTGAGGTGTGCTGAAAACAAGTTGTTCTTTGACAGTCTTGAATACTGAGTGCAGTTCAGTTAATAAAACTGTCTTTCTGGTGCTCATTGCAAACAAGCCAGAAAGTGTTTTTCGTTGCTCTTCTTGTCTGAATAAACAAATATGCAGTTTGCTGGAAATAAGCTGTACTCTGACAGTCGTTCTTATGGAGTGCAGTTCAGTTAATAAAACTCTTTCTGCCTTTCATTGCAAGCAAGCCCGAAAGTGTTTTTATGCTTCATACTGGATTGTAAAAGCAAAGTTGCCGTGTGCTGAAAACAAGTTGTTCTTTGACAGTCTTGAATACTGAGTGCAGTTCAGTTAATAAAACTGTCTTTCTGGTGCTCATTGCAAACAAGCCAGAAAGTGTTTTTCGTTGCTCTTCTTGTCTGAATAAACAATTATGCAGTTTGCTGGAAATAAGCTGTACTCTGACAGTCGTCCTTATGGAGTGCAGTTCAGCTAATAAAACTCTTTCTGCCTTTCATTGCAAGCAAGCCCGAAAGTGTTTTTATGCTTCATACTGGATTGTAAAAGCAAAGTTGCCGTGTGCTGAAAACAAGTTGTTCTTTGACAGTCTTGAATACTGAGTGCAGTTCAGTTAATAAAACTGTCTTTCTGGTGCTCATTGCAAACAAGCCAGAAAGTGTTTTTCGTTGCTCTCCTTGTCTGAATAAACAAATATGCAGTTTGCTGGAAATAAGCTGTACTCTGACAGTCGTTCTTATGGAGTGCAGTTCAGCTAATAAAACTCTTTCTGCCTTTCATTGCAAGCAAGCCCGAAAGTGTTTTTATGCTTCATACTGGATTGTAAAAGCAAAGTTGCCGTGTGCTGAAAACAAGTTGTTCTTTGACAGTCTTGAATACTGAGTGCAGTTCAGTTAATAAAACTGTCTTTCTGGTGCTCATTGCAAACAAGCTAGAAATTGTTTTTCTGTGTTCCAATTGTTAGTATAAACAAATATGCAGTCTGCTGAAAGCAAGCTGTTCTTTAATAGTCTTTCTTATGGAGTGCAGTTCAGCTAATAAAACTCTTTCTGCATTTCATTGCAAGCAAGCCCGAAAGTGTTTTAATGCTTCATAATGGATTGTAAAAGCAAAGTTGCTGTGTGCTGAAAACAAGTTGTTCTTTGACAGTCTTGAATTCTGACTGCAGTTCAGCCAATAAAAATGTATTTCTGTCATTCATTGCAAACAAGCCAGAAAGTGTTTTTCGTTGCTCTTCTTGTCTGAATAAACAAATATGCAGTTTGCTGGAAATAAGCTGTACTCTGACAGTCGTTCTTATGGAGTGCAGTTCAGCTAATAAAACTCTTTCTGCCTTTCATTGCAAGCAAGCCCGAAAGTGTTTTTATGCTTCATACTGGATTGTAAAAGCAAAGTTGCCGTGTGCTGAAAACAAGTTGTTCTTTGACAGTCTTGAATACTGAGTGCAGTTCAGTTAACAAAAATGCCTTTCTGGTGCTCATTGCAAACAAGCCAGAAAGTGTTTTTCGTTGCTCTTCTTGTCTGAATAAACAAATATGCAGTTTGCTGGAAATAAGCTGTACTCTGACAGTCGTTCTTATGGAGTGCAGTTCAGTTAATAAAACTCTTTCTGCCTTTCATTGCAAGCAAGCCCGAAAGTGTTTTTATGCTTCATACTGGATTGTAAAAGCAAAGTTGCCGTGTGCTGAAAACAAGTTGTTCTTTGACAGTCTTGAATACTGAGTGCAGTTCAGTTAATAAAACTGTCTTTCTGGTGCTCATTGCAAACAAGCCAGAAAGTGTTTTTCGTTGCTCTTCTTGTCTGAATAAACAAATATGCAGTTTGCTGGAAATAAGCTGTACTCTGACAGTCGTTCTTATGGAGTGCAGTTCAGCTAATAAACCTCTTTCTGCCTTTCATTGCAAGCAAGCCCGAAAGTGTTTTTATGCTTCATACTGGATTGTAAAAGCAAAGTTGCCGTGTGCTGAAAACAAGTTGTTCTTTGACAGTCTTTCAATACTGAGTGCAGTTCAGTTAATAAAACTGTCTTTCTGGTGCTCATTGCAAACAAGCTAGAAATTGTTTTTCTGTGTTCCAATTGTTAGTATAAACAAATATGCAGTCTGCTGAAAGCAAGCTGTTCTTTGATAGTCTTTCTTATGGAGTGCAGTTCAGCTAATAAAACTCTTTCTGCATTTCATTGCAAGCAAGCCCGAAAGTGTTTTTATGCTTTATAATGGATTGTAAAAGCAAAGTTGCTGTTTGCTGAAAACAAGTTGTTCTTTGACAGTCTTGAATTCTGAAAGCAGTTCAGCCAATAAAAATGTATTTCTGTCATTCATTGCAAACAAGCCAGAAAGTGTTTTTCTTTGCTCTTCTCGTCTGTATAAGCAAAGATGCAGTTTGCTGGAAATAAGCCGTACTCTGACAGTCGTTCTTATGGAGTGCAGTTCAGCTAATGAAACTCTTTCTGCCTTTCATTGCAAGCAAGCCCGAAAGTGTTTTTATGCTTCATACTGGATTGTAAAAGCAAAGTTGCCGTGTGCTGAAAACAAGTTGTTCTTTGACAGTCTTGAATACTGAGTGCAGTTCAGTTAATAAAACTGTCTTTCTGGTGCTCATTGCAAACAAGCCAGAAAGTGTTTTTCGTTGCTCTTCTTGTCTAAATAAACAAATATGCAGTTTGCTGGAAATAAGCTGTACTCTGACAGTCGTTCTTATGGAGTGCAGTTCAGCTAATAAAACTCTTTCTACCTTTCATTGCAAGCAAGCCCGAAAGTGTTTTTATGCTTCATACTGGATTGTAAAAGCAGAGTTGCCGTGTGCTGAAAACAAGTTGTTCTTTGACAGTCTTGAATACTGAGTGCAGTTCAGTTAACAAAAATGCCTTTCTGGTGCTCATTGCAAACAAGCCAGAAAGTGTTTTTCTGTGTTCCAATTGTTAGTATAAACAAATATGCAGTCTGCTGAAAGCAAGCTGTTCTTTGATAGTCTTTCTTATGGAGTGCAGTTCAGCTAATAAAACTCTTTCTGCCTTTCATTGCAAGCAAGCCCGAAAGTGTTTTTATGCTTTATAATGGATTGTAAAGGCAAAGTTGCAGTTTGCTGAAAACAAGTTGTTCTTTGACAGTCTTGAATTCTGACTGCAGTTCAGCCAATAAAAATGTATTTCTGTCATTCATTGCAAACAAGCCAGAAAGTATTTTTCGTTGCTCTTCTTGTCTGAATAAACAAATATGCAGTTTGCTGGAAATAAGCTGTACTCTGACAGTCGTTCTTATGGAGTGCAGTTCAGCTAATAAAACTCTTTCTGCCTTTCATTGCAAGCAAGCCCAAAAGTGTTTTTATGCTTCATACTGGATTGTAAAAGCAAAGTTGCCGTGTGCTGAAAACAAGTTGTTCTTTGACAGTCTTGAATACTGAGTGCAGTTCAGTTAATAAAACTGTCTTTCTGGTGCTCATTGCAAACAAGCCAGAAAGTGTTTTTCGTTGCTCTTCTTGTCTGAATAAACAAATATGCAGTTTGCTGGAAATAAGCTGTACTCTGACAGTCGTTCTTATGGAGTGCAGTTCAGCTAATAAACCTCTTTCTGCCTTTCATTGCAAGCAAGCCCGAAAGTGTTTTTATGCTTCATACTGGATTGTAAAAGCAAAGTTGCCGTGTGCTGAAAACAAGTTGTTCTTTGACAGTCTTTCAATACTGAGTGCAGTTCAGTTAATAAAACTGTCTTTCTGGTGCTCATTGCAAACAAGCTAGAAATTGTTTTTCTGTGTTCCAATTGTTAGTATAAACAAATATGCAGTCTGCTGAAAGCAAGCTGTTCTTTGATAGTCTTTCTTATGGAGTGCAGTTCAGCTAATAAAACTCTTTCTGCATTTCATTGCAAGCAAGCCCGAAAGTGTTTTTATGCTTTATAATGGATTGTAAAAGCAAAGTTGCTGTTTGCTGAAAACAAGTTGTTCTTTGACAGTCTTGAATTCTGAAAGCAGTTCAGCCAATAAAAATGTATTTCTGTCATTCATTGCAAACAAGCCAGAAAGTGTTTTTCTTTGCTCTTCTCGTCTGTATAAGCAAAGATGCAGTTTGCTGGAAATAAGCCGTACTCTGACAGTCGTTCTTATGGAGTGCAGTTCAGCTAATGAAACTCTTTCTGCCTTTCATTGCAAGCAAGCCCGAAAGTGTTTTTATGCTTCATACTGGATTGTAAAAGCAAAGTTGCCGTGTGCTGAAAACAAGTTGTTCTTTGACAGTCTTGAATACTGAGTGCAGTTCAGTTAATAAAACTGTCTTTCTGGTGCTCATTGCAAACAAGCCAGAAAGTGTTTTTCGTTGCTCTCCTTGTCTGAATAAACAAATATGCAGTTTGCTGGAAATAAGCTGTACTCTGACAGTCGTTCTTATGGAGTGCAGTTCAGCTAATAAAACTCTTTCTGCCTTTCATTGCAAGCAAGCCCGAAAGTGTTTTTATGCTTCATACTGGATTGTAAAAGCAAAGTTGCCGTGTGCTGAAAACAAGTTGTTCTTTGACAGTCTTGAATACTGAGTGCAGTTCAGTTAATAAAACTGTCTTTCTGGTGCTCATTGCAAACAAGCTAGAAATTGTTTTTCTGTGTTCCAATTGTTAGTATAAACAAATATGCAGTCTGCTGAAAGCAAGCTGTTCTTTGATAGTTTTTCTTATGGAGTGCAGTTCAGCTAATAAAACTCTTTCTGCATTTCATTGCAAGCAAGCCCGAAAGTGTTTTTATGCTTTATAATGGATTGTAAAAGCAAAGTTGCTGTTTGCTGAAAACAAGTTGTTCTTTGACAGTCTTGAATTCTGACTGCAGTTCAGCCAATAAAAATGTATTTCTGTCATTCATTGCAAACAAGCCCGAAAGTGTTTTTATCCTTCATACTGGATTGTAAAAGCAAAGTTGCCGTGTGCTGAAAACAAGTTGTTCTTTGACAGTCTTGAATACTGACTGCAGTTCAGCCAATAAAAATGTCTTTCTGGTGCTCATTGCAAACAAGCCAGAAAGTGTTTTTTGTTGCTCTTCTTGTCTGAATAAACAAATATGCAGTTTGCTGGAAATAAGCTGTACTCTGACAGTCGTTCTTATGGAGTGCAGTTCAGCTAATAAAACTCTTTCTGCCTTTCATTGCAAGCAAGCCCGAAAGTGTTTTTATGCTTCATACTGGATTGTAAAAGCAAAGTTGCCGTGTGCTGAAAACAAGTTGTTCTTTGACAGTCTTGAATACTGAGTGCAGTTCAGTTAACAAAAATGCCTTTCTGGTGCTCATTGCAAACAAGCCAGAAAGTGTTTTTCGTTGCTCTTCTTGTCTGAATAAACAAATATGCAGTTTGCTGGAAATAAGCTGTACTCTGACAGTCGTTCTTATGGAGTGCAGTTCAGTTAATAAAACTCTTTCTGCCTTTCATTGCAAGCAAGCCCGAAAGTGTTTTTATGCTTCATACTGGATTGTAAAAGCAAAGTTGCCGTGTGCTGAAAACAAGTTGTTCTTTGACAGTCTTGAATACTGAGTGCAGTTCAGTTAATAAAACTGTCTTTCTGGTGCTCATTGCAAACAAGCCAGAAAGTGTTTTTCGTTGCTCTTCTTGTCTGAATAAACAAATATGCAGTTTGCTGGAAATAAGCTGTACTCTGACAGTCGTTCTTATGGAGTGCAGTTCAGCTAATAAACCTCTTTCTGCCTTTCATTGCAAGCAAGCCCGAAAGTGTTTTTATGCTTCATACTGGATTGTAAAAGCAAAGTTGCCGTGTGCTGAAAACAAGTTGTTCTTTGACAGTCTTTCAATACTGAGTGCAGTTCAGTTAATAAAACTGTCTTTCTGGTGCTCATTGCAAACAAGCTAGAAATTGTTTTTCTGTGTTCCAATTGTTAGTATAAACAAATATGCAGTCTGCTGAAAGCAAGCTGTTCTTTGATAGTCTTTCTTATGGAGTGCAGTTCAGCTAATAAAACTCTTTCTGCATTTCATTGCAAGCAAGCCCGAAAGTGTTTTTATGCTTTATAATGGATTGTAAAAGCAAAGTTGCTGTTTGCTGAAAACAAGTTGTTCTTTGACAGTCTTGAATTCTGAAAGCAGTTCAGCCAATAAAAATGTATTTCTGTCATTCATTGCAAACAAGCCAGAAAGTGTTTTTCTTTGCTCTTCTCGTCTGTATAAGCAAAGATGCAGTTTGCTGGAAATAAGCCGTACTCTGACAGTCGTTCTTATGGAGTGCAGTTCAGCTAATGAAACTCTTTCTGCCTTTCATTGCAAGCAAGCCCGAAAGTGTTTTTATGCTTCATACTGGATTGTAAAAGCAAAGTTGCCGTGTGCTGAAAACAAGTTGTTCTTTGACAGTCTTGAATACTGAGTGCAGTTCAGTTAATAAAACTGTCTTTCTGGTGCTCATTGCAAGCAAGCCAGAAAGTGTTTTTCGTTGCTCTTCTTGTCTAAATAAACAAATATGCAGTTTGCTGGAAATAAGCTGTACTCTGACAGTCGTTCTTATGGAGTGCAGTTCAGCTAATAAAACTCTTTCTACCTTTCATTGCAAGCAAGCCCGAAAGTGTTTTTATGCTTCATACTGGATTGTAAAAGCAGAGTTGCCGTGTGCTGAAAACAAGTTGTTCTTTGACAGTCTTGAATACTGAGTGCAGTTCAGTTAACAAAAATGCCTTTCTGGTGCTCATTGCAAACAAGCCAGAAAGTGTTTTTCTGTGTTCCAATTGTTAGTATAAACAAATATGCAGTCTGCTGAAAGCAAGCTGTTCTTTGATAGTCTTTCTTATGGAGTGCAGTTCAGCTAATAAAACTCTTTCTGCCTTTCATTGCAAGCAAGCCCGAAAGTGTTTTTATGCTTTATAATGGATTGTAAAGGCAAAGTTGCAGTTTGCTGAAAACAAGTTGTTCTTTGACAGTCTTGAATTCTGACTGCAGTTCAGCCAATAAAAATGTATTTCTGTCATTCATTGCAAACAAGCCAGAAAGTATTTTTCGTTGCTCTTCTTGTCTGAATAAACAAATATGCAGTTTGCTGGAAATAAGCTGTACTCTGACAGTCGTTCTTATGGAGTGCAGTTCAGCTAATAAAACTCTTTCTGCCTTTCATTGCAAGCAAGCCCGAAAGTGTTTTTATGCTTCATACTGGATTGTAAAAGCAAAGTTGCCGTGTGCTGAAAACAAGTTGTTCTTTGACAGTCTTGAATACTGAGTGCAGTTCAGTTAATAAAACTGTCTTTCTGGTGCTCATTGCAAACAAGCCAGAAAGTGTTTTTCGTTGCTCTTCTTGTCTGAATAAACAAATATGCAGTTTGCTGGAAATAAGCTGTACTCTGACAGTCGTTCTTATGGAGTGCAGTTCAGCTAATAAACCTCTTTCTGCCTTTCATTGCAAGCAAGCCCGAAAGTGTTTTTATGCTTCATACTGGATTGTAAAAGCAAAGTTGCCGTGTGCTGAAAACAAGTTGTTCTTTGACAGTCTTTCAATACTGAGTGCAGTTCAGTTAATAAAACTGTCTTTCTGGTGCTCATTGCAAACAAGCTAGAAATTGTTTTTCTGTGTTCCAATTGTTAGTATAAACAAATATGCAGTCTGCTGAAAGCAAGCTGTTCTTTGATAGTCTTTCTTATGGAGTGCAGTTCAGCTAATAAAACTCTTTCTGCATTTCATTGCAAGCAAGCCCGAAAGTGTTTTTATGCTTTATAATGGATTGTAAAAGCAAAGTTGCTGTTTGCTGAAAACAAGTTGTTCTTTGACAGTCTTGAATTCTGAAAGCAGTTCAGCCAATAAAAATGTATTTCTGTCATTCATTGCAAACAAGCCAGAAAGTGTTTTTCTTTGCTCTTCTCGTCTGTATAAGCAAAGATGCAGTTTGCTGGAAATAAGCCGTACTCTGACAGTCGTTCTTATGGAGTGCAGTTCAGCTAATGAAACTCTTTCTGCCTTTCATTGCAAGCAAGCCCGAAAGTGTTTTTATGCTTCATACTGGATTGTAAAAGCAAAGTTGCCGTGTGCTGAAAACAAGTTGTTCTTTGACAGTCTTGAATACTGAGTGCAGTTCAGTTAATAAAACTGTCTTTCTGGTGCTCATTGCAAACAAGCCAGAAAGTGTTTTTCGTTGCTCTCCTTGTCTGAATAAACAAATATGCAGTTTGCTGGAAATAAGCTGTACTCTGACAGTCGTTCTTATGGAGTGCAGTTCAGCTAATAAAACTCTTTCTGCCTTTCATTGCAAGCAAGCCCGAAAGTGTTTTTATGCTTCATACTGGATTGTAAAAGCAAAGTTGCCGTGTGCTGAAAACAAGTTGTTCTTTGACAGTCTTGAATACTGAGTGCAGTTCAGTTAATAAAACTGTCTTTCTGGTGCTCATTGCAAACAAGCTAGAAATTGTTTTTCTGTGTTCCAATTGTTAGTATAAACAAATATGCAGTCTGCTGAAAGCAAGCTGTTCTTTGATAGTTTTTCTTATGGAGTGCAGTTCAGCTAATAAAACTCTTTCTGCATTTCATTGCAAGCAAGCCCGAAAGTGTTTTTATGCTTTATAATGGATTGTAAAAGCAAAGTTGCTGTTTGCTGAAAACAAGTTGTTCTTTGACAGTCTTGAATTCTGACTGCAGTTCAGCCAATAAAAATGTATTTCTGTCATTCATTGCAAACAAGCCCGAAAGTGTTTTTATCCTTCATACTGGATTGTAAAAGCAAAGTTGCCGTGTGCTGAAAACAAGTTGTTCTTTGACAGTCTTGAATACTGAGTGCAGTTCAGTTAATAAAACTGTCTTTCTGGTGCTCATTGCAAACAAGCCAGAAAGTGTTTTTCGTTGCTCTTCTTGTCTGAATAAACAAATATGCAGTTTGCTGGAAATAAGCTGTACTCTGACAGTCGTTCTTATGGAGTGCAGTTCAGCTAATAAAACTCTTTCTGCCTTTCATTGCAAGCAAGCCCGAAAGTGTTTTTATGCTTCATACTGGATTGTAAAAGCAGAGTTGCCGTGTGCTGAAAATAAGTTGTTCTTTGACAGTCTTGAATACTGAGTGCAGTTCAGTTAATAAAACTGTCTTTCTGGTGCTCATTGCAAACATGCTAGAAATTGTTTTTCTGTGTTCCAATTGTTAGTATAAACAAATATGCAGTCTGCTGAAAGCAAGCTGTTCTTTGATAGTCTTTCTTATGGAGTGCAGATCAGCTAATAAAACTCTTTCTGCCTTTCATTGCAAGCAAGCCCGAAAGTGTTTTTATGCTTCATAATGGATTGTAAAAGCAAAGTTGCCGTGTGCTGAAAACAAGTTGTTCTTTGACAGTCTTGAATACTGAGTGCAGTTCAGTTAACAAAAATGCCTTTCTAGTGCTCATTGCAAACAAGCCAGAAAGTGTTTTTCTGTGTTCCAATTGTTAGTATAAACAAATATGCAGTCTGCTGAAAGCAAGCTGTACTCTGACAGTCGTTCTTATGGAGTGCAGTTCAGTTAATAAAACTCTTTCTGCCTTTCATTGCAAGCAAGCCCGAAAGTGTTTTTATGCTTCATACTGGATTGTAAAAGCAAAGTTGCCGTGTGCTGAAAACAAGTTGTTCTTTGACAGTCTTGAATACTGAGTGCAGTTCAGTTAATAAAACTGTCTTTCTGGTGCTCATTGCAAACAAGCCAGAAAGTGTTTTTCGTTGCTCTTCTTGTCTGAATAAACAAATATGCAGTTTGCTGGAAATAAGCTGTACTCTGACAGTCGTTCTTATGGAGTGCAGTTCAGCTAATAAAACTCTTTCTACCTTTCATTGCAAGCAAGCCCGAAAGTGTTTTTATGCTTCATACTGGATTGTAAAAGCAGAGTTGCCGTGTGCTGAAAACAAGTTGTTCTTTGACAGTCTTGAATACTGAGTGCAGTTCAGTTAACAAAAATGCCTTTCTGGTGCTCATTGCAAACAAGCCAGAAAGTGTTTTTCTGTGTTCCAATTGTTAGTATAAACAAATATGCAGTCTGCTGAAAGCAAGCTGTTCTTTGATAGTCTTTCTTATGGAGTGCAGTTCAGCTAATAAAACTCTTTCTGCCTTTCATTGCAAGCAAGCCCGAAAGTGTTTTTATGCTTTATAATGGATTGTAAAGGCAAAGTTGCAGTTTGCTGAAAACAAGTTGTTCTTTGACAGTCTTGAATTCTGACTGCAGTTCAGCCAATAAAAATGTATTTCTGTCATTCATTGCAAACAAGCCAGAAAGTATTTTTCGTTGCTCTTCTTGTCTGAATAAACAAATATGCAGTTTGCTGGAAATAAGCTGTACTCTGACAGTCGTTCTTATGGAGTGCAGTTCAGCTAATAAAACTCTTTCTGCCTTTCATTGCAAGCAAGCCCGAAAGTGTTTTTATGCTTCATACTGGATTGTAAAAGCAAAGTTGCCGTGTGCTGAAAACAAGTTGTTCTTTGACAGTCTTGAATACTGAGTGCAGTTCAGTTAATAAAACTGTCTTTCTGGTGCTCATTGCAAACAAGCCAGAAAGTGTTTTTCGTTGCTCTTCTTGTCTGAATAAACAAATATGCAGTTTGCTGGAAATAAGCTGTACTCTGACAGTCGTTCTTATGGAGTGCAGTTCAGCTAATAAAACTCTTTCTGCCTTTCATTGCAAGCAAGCCCGAAAGTGTTTTTATGCTTCATACTGGATTGTAAAAGCAAAGTTGCCGTGTGCTGAAAACAAGTTGTTCTTTGACAGTCTTGAATACTGAGTGCAGTTCAGTTAATAAAACTGTCTTTCTGGTGCTCATTGCAAACAAGCCAGAAAGTGTTTTTCTGTGTTCCAATTGTTAGTATAAACAAATATGCAGTCTGCTGAAAGCAAGCTGTTCTTTGATAGTCTTTCTTATGGAGTGCAGTTCAGCTAATAAAACTCTTTCTGCCTTTCATTGCAAGCAAGCCCGAAAGTGTTTTTATGCTTTATAGTGGATTGTAAAGGCAAAGTTGCAGTTTGCTGAAAACAAGTTGTTCTTTGACAGTCTTGAATTCTGACTGCAGTTCAGCCAATAAAAATGTATTTCTGTCATTCATTGCAAACAAGCCAGAAAGTATTTTTCGTTGCTCTTCTTGTCTGAATAAACAATTATGCAGTTTGCTGGAAATAAGCTGTACTCTGACAGTCGTCCTTATGGAGTGCAGTTCAGCTAATAAAACTCTTTCTGCCTTTCATTGCAAGCAAGCCCGAAAGTGTTTTTATGCTTCATACTGGATTGTAAAAGCAAAGTTGCCGTGTGCTGAAAACAAGTTGTTCTTTGACAGTCTTGAATACTGAGTGCAGTTCAGTTAATAAAACTGTCTTTCTGGTGCTCATTGCAAACAAGCCAGAAAGTGTTTTTCGTTGCTCTTCTTGTCTGAATAAACAAATATGCAGTTTGCTGGAAATAAGCTGTACTCTGACAGTCGTTCTTATGGAGTGCAGTTCAGCTAATAAAACTCTTTCTACCTTTCATTGCAAGCAAGCCCGAAAGTGTTTTTATGCTTCATACTGGATTGTAAAAGCAGAGTTGCCGTGTGCTGAAAACAAGTTGTTCTTTGACAGTCTTGAATACTGAGTGCAGTTCAGTTAACAAAAATGCCTTTCTGGTGCTCATTGCAAACAAGCCAGAAAGTGTTTTTCTGTGTTCCAATTGTTAGTATAAACAAATATGCAGTCTGCTGAAAGCAAGCTGTTCTTTGATAGTCTTTCTTATGGAGTGCAGTTCAGCTAATAAAACTCTTTCTGCCTTTCATTGCAAGCAAGCCCGAAAGTGTTTTTATGCTTTATAATGGATTGTAAAGGCAAAGTTGCAGTTTGCTGAAAACAAGTTGTTCTTTGACAGTCTTGAATTCTGACTGCAGTTCAGCCAATAAAAATGTATTTCTGTCATTCATTGCAAACAAGCCAGAAAGTATTTTTCGTTGCTCTTCTTGTCTGAATAAACAAATATGCAGTTTGCTGGAAATAAGCTGTACTCTGACAGTCGTTCTTATGGAGTGCAGTTCAGCTAATAAAACTCTTTCTGCCTTTCATTGCAAGCAAGCCCGAAAGTGTTTTTATGCTTCATACTGGATTGTAAAAGCAAAGTTGCCGTGTGCTGAAAACAAGTTGTTCTTTGACAGTCTTGAATACTGAGTGCAGTTCAGTTAATAAAACTGTCTTTCTGGTGCTCATTGCAAACAAGCCAGAAAGTGTTTTTCGTTGCTCTTCTTGTCTGAATAAACAAATATGCAGTTTGCTGGAAATAAGCTGTACTCTGACAGTCGTTCTTATGGAGTGCAGTTCAGCTAATAAACCTCTTTCTGCCTTTCATTGCAAGCAAGCCCGAAAGTGTTTTTATGCTTCATACTGGATTGTAAAAGCAAAGTTGCCGTGTGCTGAAAACAAGTTGTTCTTTGACAGTCTTTCAATACTGAGTGCAGTTCAGTTAATAAAACTGTCTTTCTGGTGCTCATTGCAAACAAGCTAGAAATTGTTTTTCTGTGTTCCAATTGTTAGTATAAACAAATATGCAGTCTGCTGAAAGCAAGCTGTTCTTTGATAGTCTTTCTTATGGAGTGCAGTTCAGCTAATAAAACTCTTTCTGCATTTCATTGCAAGCAAGCCCGAAAGTGTTTTTATGCTTTATAATGGATTGTAAAAGCAAAGTTGCTGTTTGCTGAAAACAAGTTGTTCTTTGACAGTCTTGAATTCTGAAAGCAGTTCAGCCAATAAAAATGTATTTCTGTCATTCATTGCAAACAAGCCAGAAAGTGTTTTTCTTTGCTCTTCTCGTCTGTATAAGCAAAGATGCAGTTTGCTGGAAATAAGCCGTACTCTGACAGTCGTTCTTATGGAGTGCAGTTCAGCTAATGAAACTCTTTCTGCCTTTCATTGCAAGCAAGCCCGAAAGTGTTTTTATGCTTCATACTGGATTGTAAAAGCAAAGTTGCCGTGTGCTGAAAACAAGTTGTTCTTTGACAGTCTTGAATACTGAGTGCAGTTCAGTTAATAAAACTGTCTTTCTGGTGCTCATTGCAAACAAGCCAGAAAGTGTTTTTCGTTGCTCTTCTTGTCTGAATAAACAAATATGCAGTTTGCTGGAAATAAGCTGTACTCTGACAGTCGTTCTTATGGAGTGCAGTTCAGCTAATAAAACTCTTTCTACCTTTCATTGCAAGCAAGCCCGAAAGTGTTTTTATGCTTCATACTGGATTGTAAAAGCAGAGTTGCCGTGTGCTGAAAACAAGTTGTTCTTTGACAGTCTTGAATACTGAGTGCAGTTCAGTTAACAAAAATGCCTTTCTGGTGCTCATTGCAAACAAGCCAGAAAGTGTTTTTCTGTGTTCCAATTGTTAGTATAAACAAATATGCAGTCTGCTGAAAGCAAGCTGTTCTTTGATAGTCTTTCTTATGGAGTGCAGTTCAGCTAATAAAACTCTTTCTGCCTTTCATTGCAAGCAAGCCCGAAAGTGTTTTTATGCTTTATAATGGATTGTAAAGGCAAAGTTGCAGTTTGCTGAAAACAAGTTGTTCTTTGACAGTCTTGAATTCTGACTGCAGTTCAGCCAATAAAAATGTATTTCTGTCATTCATTGCAAACAAGCCAGAAAGTATTTTTCGTTGCTCTTCTTGTCTGAATAAACAAATATGCAGTTTGCTGGAAATAAGCTGTACTCTGACAGTCGTTCTTATGGAGTGCAGTTCAGCTAATAAAACTCTTTCTGCCTTTCATTGCAAGCAAGCCCGAAAGTGTTTTTATGCTTCATACTGGATTGTAAAAGCAAAGTTGCCGTGTGCTGAAAACAAGTTGTTCTTTGACAGTCTTGAATACTGAGTGCAGTTCAGTTAATAAAACTGTCTTTCTGGTGCTCATTGCAAACAAGCCAGAAAGTGTTTTTCGTTGCTCTTCTTGTCTGAATAAACAAATATGCAGTTTGCTGGAAATAAGCTGTACTCTGACAGTCGTTCTTATGGAGTGCAGTTCAGCTAATAAAACTCTTTCTGCCTTTCATTGCAAGCAAGCCCGAAAGTGTTTTTATGCTTCATACTGGATTGTAAAAGCAAAGTTGCCGTGTGCTGAAAACAAGTTGTTCTTTGACAGTCTTGAATACTGAGTGCAGTTCAGTTAATAAAACTGTCTTTCTGGTGCTCATTGCAAACAAGCCGGAAAGTGTTTTTCTGTGTTCCAATTGTTAGTATAAACAAATATGCAGTCTGCTGAAAGCAAGCTGTTCTTTGATAGTCTTTCTTATGGAGTGCAGTTCAGCTAATAAAACTCTTTCTGCCTTTCATTGCAAGCAAGCCCGAAAGTGTTTTTATGCTTTATAGTGGATTGTAAAGGCAAAGTTGCAGTTTGCTGAAAACAAGTTGTTCTTTGACAGTCTTGAATTCTGACTGCAGTTCAGCCAATAAAAATGTATTTCTGTCATTCATTGCAAACAAGCCAGAAAGTATTTTTCGTTGCTCTTCTTGTCTGAATAAACAATTATGCAGTTTGCTGGAAATAAGCTGTACTCTGACAGTCGTCCTTATGGAGTGCAGTTCAGCTAATAAAACTCTTTCTGCCTTTCATTGCAAGCAAGCCCGAAAGTGTTTTTATGCTTCATACTGGATTGTAAAAGCAAAGTTGCCGTGTGCTGAAAACAAGTTGTTCTTTGACAGTCTTGAATACTGAGTGCAGTTCAGTTAATAAAACTGTCTTTCTGGTGCTCATTGCAAACAAGCCAGAAAGTGTTTTTCGTTGCTCTTCTTGTCTGAATAAACAAATATGCAGTTTGCTGGAAATAAGCTGTACTCTGACAGTCGTTCTTATGGAGTGCAGTTCAGTTAATAAAACTCTTTCTGCCTTTCATTGCAAGCAAGCCCGAAAGTGTTTTTATGCTTCATACTGGATTGTAAAAGCAAAGTTGCCGTGTGCTGAAAACAAGTTGTTCTTTGACAGTCTTGAATACTGAGTGCAGTTCAGTTAATAAAACGGTCTTTCTGGTGCTCATTGCAAACAAGCCAGAAAGTGTTTTTCGTTGCTCTCCTTGTCTGAATAAACAAATATGCAGTTTGCTGGAAATAAGCTGTACTCTGACAGTCGTTCTTATGGAGTGCAGTTCAGCTAATAAAACTCTTTCTGCCTTTCACTGCAAGCAAGCCCGAAAGTGTTTTTATGCTTCATACTGGATTGTAAAAGCAAAGTTGCCGTGTGCTGAAAACAAGTTGTTCTTTGACAGTCTTGAATACTGAGTGCAGTTCAGTTAATAAAACTGTCTTTCTGGTGCTCATTGCAAACAAGCTAGAAATTGTTTTTCTGTGTTCCAATTGTTAGTATAAACAAATATGCAGTCTGCTGAAAGCAAGCTGTTCTTTGATAGTCTTTCTTATGGAGTGCAGTTCAGCTAATAAAACTCTTTCTGCATTTCATTGCAAGCAAGCCCGAAAGTGTTTTAATGCTTCATAATGGATTGTAAAAGCAAAGTTGCTGTGTGCTGAAAACAAGTTGTTCTTTGACAGTCTTGAATTCTGACTGCAGTTCAGCCAATAAAAATGTATTTCTGTCATTCATTGCAAACAAGCCAGAAAGTGTTTTTCGTTGCTCTTCTTGTCTGAATAAACAAATATGCAGTTTGCTGGAAATAAGCTGTACTCTGACAGTCGTTCTTATGGAGTGCAGTTCAGCTAATAAAACTCTTTCTGCCTTTCATTGCAAGCAAGCCCGAAAGTGTTTTTATGCTTCATACTGGATTGTAAAAGCAAAGTTGCTGTGTGCTGAAAACAAGTTGTTCTTTGACAGTCTTGAATACTGAGTGCAGTTCAGTTAATAAAACTGTCTTTCTGGTGCTCATTGCAAACAAGCCAGAAAGTGTTTTTCGTTGCTCTTCTTGTCTGAATAAACAAATATGCAGTTTGCTGGAAATAAGCTGTACTCTGACAGTCGTTCTTATGGAGTGCAGTTCAGTTAATAAAACTCTTTCTGCCTTTCATTGCAAGCAAGCCCGAAAGTGTTTTTATGCTTCATACTGGATTGTAAAAGCAAAGTTGCCGTGTGCTGAAAACAAGTTGTTCTTTGACAGTCTTGAATACTGAGTGCAGTTCAGTTAATAAAACTGTCTTTCTGGTGCTCATTGCAAACAAGCTAGAAATTGTTTTTCTGTGTTCCAATTGTTAGTATAAACAAATATGCAGTCTGCTGAAAGCAAGCTGTTCTTTGATAGTCTTTCTTATGGAGTGCAGTTCAGCTAATAAAACTCTTTCTGCATTTCATTGCAAGCAAGCCCGAAAGTGTTTTTATGCTTTATAATGGATTGTAAAGGCAAAGTTGCAGTTTGCTGAAAACAAGTTGTTCTTTGACAGTCTTGAATACTGAGTGCAGTTCAGTTAATAAAACTGTCTTTCTGGTGCTCATTGCAAACAAGCTAGAAATTGTTTTTCTGTGTTCCAATTGTTAGTATAAACAAATATGCAGTCTGCTGAAAGCAAGCTGTTCTTTGATAGTCTTTCTTATGGAGTGCAGTTCAGCTAATAAAACTCTTTCTGCATTTCATTGCAAGCAAGCCCGAAAGTGTTTAAATGCTTCATAATGGATTGTAAAAGCAAAGTTGCTGTGTGCTGAAAACAAGTTGTTCTTTGACAGTCTTGAATTCTGACTGCAGTTCAGCCAATAAAAATGTATTTCTGTCATTCATTGCAAACAAGCCAGAAAGTGTTTTTCGTTGCTCTTCTTGTCTGAATAAACAAATATGCAGTTTGCTGGAAATAAGCTGTACTCTGACAGTCGTTCTTATGGAGTGCAGTTCAGCTAATAAAACTCTTTCTGCCTTTCATTGCAAGCAAGCCCGAAAGTGTTTTTATGCTTCATACTGGATTGTAAAAGCAAAGTTGCTGTGTGCTGAAAACAAGTTGTTCTTTGACAGTCTTGAATACTGAGTGCAGTTCAGTTAATAAAACTGTCTTTCTGGTGCTCATTGCAAACAAGCCAGAAAGTGTTTTTCGTTGCTCTTCTTGTCTGAATAAACAAATATGCAGTTTGCTGGAAATAAGCTGTACTCTGACAGTCGTTCTTATGGAGTGCAGTTCAGTTAATAAAACTCTTTCTGCCTTTCATTGCAAGCAAGCCCGAAAGTGTTTTTATGCTTCATACTGGATTGTAAAAGCAAAGTTGCTGTGTGCTGAAAACAAGTTGTTCTTTGACAGTCTTGAATACTGAGTGCAGTTCAGTTAATAAAACTGTCTTTCTGGTGCTCATTGCAAACAAGCCAGAAAGTGTTTTTCGTTGCTCTTCTTGTCTGAATAAACAAATATGCAGTTTGCTGGAAATAAGCTGTACTCTGACAGTCGTTCTTATGGAGTGCAGTTCAGTTAATAAAACTCTTTCTGCCTTTCATTGCAAGCAAGCCCGAAAGTGTTTTTATGCTTCATACTGGATTGTAAAAGCAAAGTTGCCGTGTGCTGAAAACAAGTTGTTCTTTGACAGTCTTGAATACTGAGTGCAGTTCAGTTAATAAAACTGTCTTTCTGGTGCTCATTGCAAACAAGCCAGAAAGTGTTTTTCGTTGCTCTCCTTGTCTGAATAAACAAATATGCAGTTTGCTGGAAATAAGCTGTACTCTGACAGTCGTTCTTATGGAGTGCAGTTCAGCTAATAAAACTCTTTCTGCCTTTCATTGCAAGCAAGCCCGAAAGTGTTTTTATGCTTCATACTGGATTGTAAAAGCAAAGTTGCCGTGTGCTGAAAACAAGTTGTTCTTTGACAGTCTTGAATACTGAGTGCAGTTCAGTTAATAAAACTGTCTTTCTGGTGCTCATTGCAAACAAGCTAGAAATTGTTTTTCTGTGTTCCAATTGTTAGTATAAACAAATATGCAGTCTGCTGAAAGCAAGCTGTTCTTTGATAGTCTTTCTTATGGAGTGCAGTTCAGCTAATAAAACTCTTTCTGCATTTCATTGCAAGCAAGCCCGAAAGTGTTTTTATGCTTTATAATGGATTGTAAAGGCAAAGTTGCAGTTTGCTGAAAACAAGTTGTTCTTTGACAGTCTTGAATTCTGACTGCAGTTCAGCCAATAAAAATGTATTTCTGTCATTCATTGCAAACAAGCCAGAAAGTATTTTTCGTTGCTCTTCTTGTCTGAATAAACAATTATGCAGTTTGCTGGAAATAAGCTGTACTCTGACAGTCGTCCTTATGGAGTGCAGTTCAGCTAATAAAACTCTTTCTGCCTTTCATTGCAAGCAAGCCCGAAAGTGTTTTTATGCTTCATACTGGATTGTAAAAGCAAAGTTGCCGTGTGCTGAAAACAAGTTGTTCTTTGACAGTCTTGAATACTGAGTGCAGTTCAGTTAATAAAACTGTCTTTCTGGTGCTCATTGCAAACAAGCCAGAAAGTGTTTTTCGTTGCTCTTCTTGTCTGAATAAACAAATATGCAGTTTGCTGGAAATAAGCTGTACTCTGACAGTCGTTCTTATGGAGTGCAGTTCAGTTAATAAAACTCTTTCTGCCTTTCATTGCAAGCAAGCCCGAAAGTGTTTTTATGCTTCATACTGGATTGTAAAAGCAAAGTTGCCGTGTGCTGAAAACAAGTTGTTCTTTGACAGTCTTGAATACTGAGTGCAGTTCAGTTAATAAAACGGTCTTTCTGGTGCTCATTGCAAACAAGCCAGAAAGTGTTTTTCGTTGCTCTCCTTGTCTGAATAAACAAATATGCAGTTTGCTGGAAATAAGCTGTACTCTGACAGTCGTTCTTATGGAGTGCAGTTCAGCTAATAAAACTCTTTCTGCCTTTCACTGCAAGCAAGCCCGAAAGTGTTTTTATGCTTCATACTGGATTGTAAAAGCAAAGTTGCCGTGTGCTGAAAACAAGTTGTTCTTTGACAGTCTTGAATACTGAGTGCAGTTCAGTTAATAAAACTGTCTTTCTGGTGCTCATTGCAAACAAGCTAGAAATTGTTTTTCTGTGTTCCAATTGTTAGTATAAACAAATATGCAGTCTGCTGAAAGCAAGCTGTTCTTTGATAGTCTTTCTTATGGAGTGCAGTTCAGCTAATAAAACTCTTTCTGCATTTCATTGCAAGCAAGCCCGAAAGTGTTTAAATGCTTCATAATGGATTGTAAAAGCAAAGTTGCTGTGTGCTGAAAACAAGTTGTTCTTTGACAGTCTTGAATTCTGACTGCAGTTCAGCCAATAAAAATGTATTTCTGTCATTCATTGCAAACAAGCCAGAAAGTGTTTTTCGTTGCTCTTCTTGTCTGAATAAACAAATATGCAGTTTGCTGGAAATAAGCTGTACTCTGACAGTCGTTCTTATGGAGTGCAGTTCAGCTAATAAAACTCTTTCTGCCTTTCATTGCAAGCAAGCCCGAAAGTGTTTTTATGCTTCATACTGGATTGTAAAAGCAAAGTTGCTGTGTGCTGAAAACAAGTTGTTCTTTGACAGTCTTGAATACTGAGTGCAGTTCAGTTAATAAAACTGTCTTTCTGGTGCTCATTGCAAACAAGCCAGAAAGTGTTTTTCGTTGCTCTTCTTGTCTGAATAAACAAATATGCAGTTTGCTGGAAATAAGCTGTACTCTGACAGTCGTTCTTATGGAGTGCAGTTCAGTTAATAAAACTCTTTCTGCCTTTCATTGCAAGCAAGCCCGAAAGTGTTTTTATGCTTCATACTGGATTGTAAAAGCAAAGTTGCCGTGTGCTGAAAACAAGTTGTTCTTTGACAGTCTTGAATACTGAGTGCAGTTCAGTTAATAAAACTGTCTTTCTGGTGCTCATTGCAAACAAGCCAGAAAGTGTTTTTCGTTGCTCTCCTTGTCTGAATAAACAAATATGCAGTTTGCTGGAAATAAGCTGTACTCTGACAGTCGTTCTTATGGAGTGCAGTTCAGCTAATAAAACTCTTTCTGCCTTTCATTGCAAGCAAGCCCGAAAGTGTTTTTATGCTTCATACTGGATTGTAAAAGCAAAGTTGCCGTGTGCTGAAAACAAGTTGTTCTTTGACAGTCTTGAATACTGAGTGCAGTTCAGTTAATAAAACTGTCTTTCTGGTGCTCATTGCAAACAAGCTAGAAATTGTTTTTCTGTGTTCCAATTGTTAGTATAAACAAATATGCAGTCTGCTGAAAGCAAGCTGTTCTTTGATAGTCTTTCTTATGGAGTGCAGTTCAGCTAATAAAACTCTTTCTGCATTTCATTGCAAGCAAGCCCGAAAGTGTTTTTATGCTTTATAATGGATTGTAAAAGCAAAGTTGCAGTTTGCTGAAAACAAGTTGTTCTTTGACAGTCTTGAATTCTGACTGCAATTCAGCCAATAAAAATGTATTTCTGTCATTCATTGCAAACAAGCCAGAAAGTGTTTTTCGTTGCTCTTCTTGTCTGAATAAACAAATATGCAGTTTGCTGGAAATAAGCTGTACTCTGACAGTCGTTCTTATGGAGTGCAGTTCAGCTAATAAAACTCTTTCTGCCTTTCATTGCAAGCAAGCCCGAAAGTGTTTTTATGCTTCATACTGGATTGTAAAAGCAAAGTTGCCGTGTGCTGAAAACAAGTTGTTCTTTGACAGTCTTGAATACTGAGTGCAGTTCAGTTAATAAAACTGTCTTTCTGGTGCTCATTGCAAACAAGCCAGAAAGTGTTTTTCTGTGTTCCAATTGTTAGTATAAACAAATATGCAGTCTGCTGAAAGCAAGCTGTTCTTTGATAGTCTTTCTTATGGAGTGCAGTTCAGCTAATAAAACTCTTTCTGCCTTTCATTGCAAGCAAGCCCGAAAGTGTTTTTATGCTTTATAGTGGATTGTAAAGGCAAAGTTGCAGTTTGCTGAAAACAAGTTGTTCTTTGACAGTCTTGAATTCTGACTGCAGTTCAGCCAATAAAAATGTATTTCTGTCATTCATTGCAAACAAGCCAGAAAGTGTTTTTCGTTGCTCTTCTTGTCTGAATAAACAAATATGCAGTTTGCTGGAAATAAGCTGTACTCTGACAGTCGTTCTTATGGAGTGCAGTTCAGCTAATAAAACTCTTTCTGCCTTTCATTGCAAGCAAGCCCGAAAGTGTTTTTATGCTTCATACTGGATTGTAAAAGCAAAGTTGCTGTGTGCTGAAAACAAGTTGTTCTTTGACAGTCTTGAATACTGAGTGCAGTTCAGTTAATAAAACTGTCTTTCTGGTGCTCATTGCAAACAAGCCAGAAAGTGTTTTTCGTTGCTCTTCTTGTCTGAATAAACAAATATGCAGTTTGCTGGAAATAAGCTGTACTCTGACAGTCGTTCTTATGGAGTGCAGTTCAGTTAATAAAACTCTTTCTGCCTTTCATTGCAAGCAAGCCCGAAAGTGTTTTTATGCTTCATACTGGATTGTAAAAGCAAAGTTGCCGTGTGCTGAAAACAAGTTGTTCTTTGACAGTCTTGAATACTGAGTGCAGTTCAGTTAATAAAACTGTCTTTCTGGTGCTCATTGCAAACAAGCCAGAAAGTGTTTTTCGTTGCTCTCCTTGTCTGAATAAACAAATATGCAGTTTGCTGGAAATAAGCTGTACTCTGACAGTCGTTCTTATGGAGTGCAGTTCAGCTAATAAAACTCTTTCTGCCTTTCATTGCAAGCAAGCCCGAAAGTGTTTTTATGCTTCATACTGGATTGTAAAAGCAAAGTTGCCGTGTGCTGAAAACAAGTTGTTCTTTGACAGTCTTGAATACTGAGTGCAGTTCAGTTAATAAAACTGTCTTTCTGGTGCTCATTGCAAACAAGCTAGAAATTGTTTTTCTGTGTTCCAATTGTTAGTATAAACAAATATGCAGTCTGCTGAAAGCAAGCTGTTCTTTGATAGTCTTTCTTATGGAGTGCAGTTCAGCTAATAAAACTCTTTCTGCATTTCATTGCAAGCAAGCCCGAAAGTGTTTTTATGCTTTATAATGGATTGTAAAAGCAAAGTTGCAGTTTGCTGAAAACAAGTTGTTCTTTGACAGTCTTGAATTCTGACTGCAATTCAGCCAATAAAAATGTATTTCTGTCATTCATTGCAAACAAGCCAGAAAGTGTTTTTCGTTGCTCTTCTTGTCTGAATAAACAAATATGCAGTTTGCTGGAAATAAGCTGTACTCTGACAGTCGTTCTTATGGAGTGCAGTTCAGCTAATAAAACTCTTTCTGCCTTTCATTGCAAGCAAGCCCGAAAGTGTTTTTATGCTTCATACTGGATTGTAAAAGCAAAGTTGCCGTGTGCTGAAAACAAGTTGTTCTTTGACAGTCTTGAATACTGAGTGCAGTTCAGTTAATAAAACTGTCTTTCTGGTGCTCATTGCAAACAAGCCAGAAAGTGTTTTTCTGTGTTCCAATTGTTAGTATAAACAAATATGCAGTCTGCTGAAAGCAAGCTGTTCTTTGATAGTCTTTCTTATGGAGTGCAGTTCAGCTAATAAAACTCTTTCTGCCTTTCATTGCAAGCAAGCCCGAAAGTGTTTTTATGCTTTATAGTGGATTGTAAAGGCAAAGTTGCAGTTTGCTGAAAACAAGTTGTTCTTTGACAGTCTTGAATTCTGACTGCAGTTCAGCCAATAAAAATGTATTTCTGTCATTCATTGCAAACAAGCCAGAAAGTATTTTTCGTTGCTCTTCTTGTCTGAATAAACAATTATGCAGTTTGCTGGAAATAAGCTGTACTCTGACAGTCGTCCTTATGGAGTGCAGTTCAGCTAATAAAACTCTTTCTGCCTTTCATTGCAAGCAAGCCCGAAAGTGTTTTTATGCTTCATACTGGATTGTAAAAGCAAAGTTGCCGTGTGCTGAAAACAAGTTGTTCTTTGACAGTCTTGAATACTGAGTGCAGTTCAGTTAATAAAACTGTCTTTCTGGTGCTCATTGCAAACAAGCCAGAAAGTGTTTTTCGTTGCTCTTCTTGTCTGAATAAACAAATATGCAGTTTGCTGGAAATAAGCTGTACTCTGACAGTCGTTCTTATGGAGTGCAGTTCAGTTAATAAAACTCTTTCTGCCTTTCATTGCAAGCAAGCCCGAAAGTGTTTTTATGCTTCATACTGGATTGTAAAAGCAAAGTTGCCGTGTGCTGAAAACAAGTTGTTCTTTGACAGTCTTGAATACTGAGTGCAGTTCAGTTAATAAAACGGTCTTTCTGGTGCTCATTGCAAACAAGCCAGAAAGTGTTTTTCGTTGCTCTCCTTGTCTGAATAAACAAATATGCAGTTTGCTGGAAATAAGCTGTACTCTGACAGTCGTTCTTATGGAGTGCAGTTCAGCTAATAAAACTCTTTCTGCCTTTCACTGCAAGCAAGCCCGAAAGTGTTTTTATGCTTCATACTGGATTGTAAAAGCAAAGTTGCCGTGTGCTGAAAACAAGTTGTTCTTTGACAGTCTTGAATACTGAGTGCAGTTCAGTTAATAAAACTGTCTTTCTGGTGCTCATTGCAAACAAGCTAGAAATTGTTTTTCTGTGTTCCAATTGTTAGTATAAACAAATATGCAGTCTGCTGAAAGCAAGCTGTTCTTTGATAGTCTTTCTTATGGAGTGCAGTTCAGCTAATAAAACTCTTTCTGCATTTCATTGCAAGCAAGCCCGAAAGTGTTTTAATGCTTCATAATGGATTGTAAAAGCAAAGTTGCTGTGTGCTGAAAACAAGTTGTTCTTTGACAGTCTTGAATTCTGACTGCAGTTCAGCCAATAAAAATGTATTTCTGTCATTCATTGCAAACAAGCCAGAAAGTGTTTTTCGTTGCTCTTCTTGTCTGAATAAACAAATATGCAGTTTGCTGGAAATAAGCTGTACTCTGACAGTCGTTCTTATGGAGTGCAGTTCAGCTAATAAAACTCTTTCTGCCTTTCATTGCAAGCAAGCCCGAAAGTGTTTTTATGCTTCATACTGGATTGTAAAAGCAAAGTTGCTGTGTGCTGAAAACAAGTTGTTCTTTGACAGTCTTGAATACTGAGTGCAGTTCAGTTAATAAAACTGTCTTTCTGGTGCTCATTGCAAACAAGCCAGAAAGTGTTTTTCGTTGCTCTTCTTGTCTGAATAAACAAATATGCAGTTTGCTGGAAATAAGCTGTACTCTGACAGTCGTTCTTATGGAGTGCAGTTCAGTTAATAAAACTCTTTCTGCCTTTCATTGCAAGCAAGCCCGAAAGTGTTTTTATGCCTAATACTGGATTGTAAAAGCAAAGTTGCCGTGTGCTGAAAACAAGTTGTTCTTTGACAGTCTTGAATACTGAGTGCAGTTCAGTTAATAAAACTGTCTTTCTGGTGCTCATTGCAAACAAGCCAGAAAGTGTTTTTCGTTGCTCTCCTTGTCTGAATAAACAAATATGCAGTTTGCTGGAAATAAGCTGTACTCTGACAGTCGTTCTTATGGAGTGCAGTTCAGCTAATAAAACTCTTTCTGCCTTTCATTGCAAGCAAGCCCGAAAGTGTTTTTATGCTTCATACTGGATTGTAAAAGCAAAGTTGCCGTGTGCTGAAAACAAGTTGTTCTTTGACAGTCTTGAATACTGAGTGCAGTTCAGTTAATAAAACTGTCTTTCTGGTGCTCATTGCAAACAAGCTAGAAATTGTTTTTCTGTGTTCCAATTGTTAGTATAAACAAATATGCAGTCTGCTGAAAGCAAGCTGTTCTTTGATAGTCTTTCTTATGGAGTGCAGTTCAGCTAATAAAACTCTTTCTGCATTTCATTGCAAGCAAGCCCGAAAGTGTTTTTATGCTTTATAATGGATTGTAAAAGCAAAGTTGCAGTTTGCTGAAAACAAGTTGTTCTTTGACAGTCTTGAATTCTGACTGCAATTCAGCCAATAAAAATGTATTTCTGTCATTCATTGCAAACAAGCCAGAAAGTGTTTTTCGTTGCTCTTCTTGTCTGAATAAACAAATATGCAGTTTGCTGGAAATAAGCTGTACTCTGACAGTCGTTCTTATGGAGTGCAGTTCAGCTAATAAAACTCTTTCTGCCTTTCATTGCAAGCAAGCCCGAAAGTGTTTTTATGCTTCATACTGGATTGTAAAAGCAAAGTTGCCGTGTGCTGAAAACAAGTTGTTCTTTGACAGTCTTGAATACTGAGTGCAGTTCAGTTAATAAAACTGTCTTTCTGGTGCTCATTGCAAACAAGCCAGAAAGTGTTTTTCTGTGTTCCAATTGTTAGTATAAACAAATATGCAGTCTGCTGAAAGCAAGCTGTTCTTTGATAGTCTTTCTTATGGAGTGCAGTTCAGCTAATAAAACTCTTTCTGCCTTTCATTGCAAGCAAGCCCGAAAGTGTTTTTATGCTTTATAGTGGATTGTAAAGGCAAAGTTGCAGTTTGCTGAAAACAAGTTGTTCTTTGACAGTCTTGAATTCTGACTGCAGTTCAGCCAATAAAAATGTATTTCTGTCATTCATTGCAAACAAGCCAGAAAGTATTTTTCGTTGCTCTTCTTGTCTGAATAAACAATTATGCAGTTTGCTGGAAATAAGCTGTACTCTGACAGTCGTCCTTATGGAGTGCAGTTCAGCTAATAAAACTCTTTCTGCCTTTCATTGCAAGCAAGCCCGAAAGTGTTTTTATGCTTCATACTGGATTGTAAAAGCAAAGTTGCCGTGTGCTGAAAACAAGTTGTTCTTTGACAGTCTTGAATACTGAGTGCAGTTCAGTTAATAAAACTGTCTTTCTGGTGCTCATTGCAAACAAGCCAGAAAGTGTTTTTCGTTGCTCTTCTTGTCTGAATAAACAAATATGCAGTTTGCTGGAAATAAGCTGTACTCTGACAGTCGTTCTTATGGAGTGCAGTTCAGTTAATAAAACTCTTTCTGCCTTTCATTGCAAGCAAGCCCGAAAGTGTTTTTATGCTTCATACTGGATTGTAAAAGCAAAGTTGCCGTGTGCTGAAAACAAGTTGTTCTTTGACAGTCTTGAATACTGAGTGCAGTTCAGTTAATAAAACGGTCTTTCTGGTGCTCATTGCAAACAAGCCAGAAAGTGTTTTTCGTTGCTCTCCTTGTCTGAATAAACAAATATGCAGTTTGCTGGAAATAAGCTGTACTCTGACAGTCGTTCTTATGGAGTGCAGTTCAGCTAATAAAACTCTTTCTGCCTTTCACTGCAAGCAAGCCCGAAAGTGTTTTTATGCTTCATACTGGATTGTAAAAGCAAAGTTGCCGTGTGCTGAAAACAAGTTGTTCTTTGACAGTCTTGAATACTGAGTGCAGTTCAGTTAATAAAACTGTCTTTCTGGTGCTCATTGCAAACAAGCTAGAAATTGTTTTTCTGTGTTCCAATTGTTAGTATAAACAAATATGCAGTCTGCTGAAAGCAAGCTGTTCTTTGATAGTCTTTCTTATGGAGTGCAGATCAGCTAATAAAACTCTTTCTGCCTTTCATTGCAAGCAAGCCCGAAAGTGTTTTTATGCTTCATAATGGATTGTAAAAGCAAAGTTGCCGTGTGCTGAAAACAAGTTGTTCTTTGACAGTCTTGAATACTGAGTGCAGTTCAGTTAACAAAAATGCCTTTCTGGTGCTCATTGCAAACAAGCCAGAAAGTGTTTTTCGTTGCTCTTCTTGTCTGAATAAACAAATATGCAGTTTGCCGGAAATAAGCTGTACTCTGACAGTCGTTCTTATGGAGTGCAGTTCAGCTAATAAAACTCTTTCTGCCTTTCATTGCAAGCAAGCCCGAAAGTGTTTTTATGCTTCATACTGGATTGTAAAAGCAAAGTTGCCGTGTGCTGAAAACAAGTTGTTCTTTGACAGTCTTGAATACTGAGTGCAGTTCAGTTAATAAAACTGTCTTTCTGGTGCTCATTGCAAACAAGCTAGAAATTGTTTTTCTGTGTTCCAATTGTTAGTATAAACAAATATGCAGTCTGCTGAAAGCAAGCTGTTCTTTGATAGTCTTTCTTATGGAGTGCAGTTCAGCTAATAAAACTCTTTCTGCATTTCATTGCAAGCAAGCCCGAAAGTGTTTTAATGCTTCATAATGGATTGTAAAAGCAAAGTTGCTGTGTGCTGAAAACAAGTTGTTCTTTGACAGTCTTGAATTCTGACTGCAGTTCAGCCAATAAAAATGTATTTCTGTCATTCATTGCAAACAAGCCAGAAAGTGTTTTTCGTTGCTCTTCTTGTCTGAATAAACAAATATGCAGTTTGCTGGAAATAAGCTGTACTCTGACAGTCGTTCTTATGGAGTGCAGTTCAGCTAATAAAACTCTTTCTGCCTTTCATTGCAAGCAAGCCCGAAAGTGTTTTTATGCTTCATACTGGATTGTAAAAGCAAAGTTGCCGTGTGCTGAAAACAAGTTGTTCTTTGACAGTCTTGAATACTGAGTGCAGTTCAGTTAACAAAAATGCCTTTCTGGTGCTCATTGCAAACAAGCCAGAAAATGTTTTTCGTTGCTCTTCTTGTCTGAATAAACAAATATGCAGTTTGCTGGAAATAAGCTGTACTCTGACAGTCGTTCTTATGGAGTGCAGTTCAGTTAATAAAACTCTTTCTGCCTTTCATTGCAAGCAAGCCCGAAAGTGTTTTTATGCTTCATACTGGATTGTAAAAGCAAAGTTGCCGTGTGCTGAAAACAAGTTGTTCTTTGACAGTCTTGAATACTGAGTGCAGTTCAGTTAATAAAACTGTCTTTCTGGTGCTCATTGCAAACAAGCCAGAAAGTGTTTTTCGTTGCTCTCCTTGTCTGAATAAACAAATATGCAGTTTGCTGGAAATAAGCTGTACTCTGACAGTCGTTCTTATGGAGTGCAGTTCAGCTAATAAAACTCTTTCTGCCTTTCATTGCAAGCAAGCCCGAAAGTGTTTTTATGCTTCATACTGGATTGTAAAAGCAAAGTTGCCGTGTGCTGAAAACAAGTTGTTCTTTGACAGTCTTGAATACTGAGTGCAGTTCAGTTAATAAAACTGTCTTTCTGGTGCTCATTGCAAACAAGCTAGAAATTATTTTTCTGTGTTCCAATTGTTAGTATAAACAAATATGCAGTCTGCTGAAAGCAAGCTGTTCTTTGATAGTCTTTCTTATGGAGTGCAGTTCAGCTAATAAAACTCTTTCTGCATTTCATTGCAAGCAAGCCCGAAAGTGTTTTTATGCTTTATAATGGATTGTAAAAGCAAAGTTGCAGTTTGCTGAAAACAAGTTGTTCTTTGACAGTCTTGAAATCTGACTGCAGTTCAGCCAATAAAAATGTATTTCTGTCATTCATTGCAAACAAGCCAGAAAGTGTTTTTCGTTGCTCTTCTTGTCTGAATAAACAAATATGCAGTTTGCTGGAAATAAGCTGTACTCTGACAGTCGTTCTTATGGAGTGCAGTTCAGCTAATAAAACTCTTTCTGCCTTTCATTGCAAGCAAGCCCGAAAGTGTTTTTATGCTTCATACTGGATTGTAAAAGCAAAGTTGCCGTGTGCTGAAAACAAGTTGTTCTTTGACAGTCTTGAAAACTGAGTGCAGTTCAGTTAATAAAACTGTCTTTCTGGTGTTCATTGCAAACAAGCCAGAAAGTGTTTTTCGTTGCTCTTCTTGTCTGAATAAACAAATATGCAGTTTGCTGGAAATAAGCTGTACTCTGACAGTCGTTCTTATGGAGTGCAGTTCAGCTAATAAAACTCTTTCTGCCTTTCATTGCAAGCAAGCCCGAAAGTGTTTTTATGCTTCATACTGGATTGTAAAAGCAAAGTTGCCGTGTGCTGAAAACAAGTTGTTCTTTGACAGTCTTGAATACTGAGTGCAGTTCAGTTAATAAAACTGTCTTTCTGGTGCTCATTGCAAACAAGCCAGAAAGTGTTTTTCGTTGCTCTTCTTGCCTGAATAAACAAATATGCAGTTTGCTGGAAATAAGCTGTACTCTGACAGTCGTTCTTATGGAGTGCAGTTCAGCTAATAAAACTCTTTCTGCCTTTCATTGCAAGCAAGCCCGAAAGTGTTTTTATGCTTCATACTGGATTGTAAAAGCAAAGTTGCCGTGTGCTGAAAACAAGTTGTTCTTTGACAGTCTTGAATACTGAGTGCAGTTCAGTTAATAAAACTGTCTTTCTGGTGCTCATTGCAAACAAGCTAGAAATTGTTTTTCTGTGTTCCAATTGTGAGTATAAACAAATATGCAGTCTGCTGAAAGCAAGCTGTTCTTTGATAGTCTTTCTTATGGAGTGCAGTTCAGCTAATAAAACTCTTTCTGCATTTCATTGCAAGCAAGCCCGAAAGTGTTTTTATGCTTTATAATGGATTGTAAAAGCAAAGTTGCAGTTTGCTGAAAACAAGTTGTTCTTTGACAGTCTTGAATTCTGACTGCAGTTCAGCCAATAAAAATGTATTTCTGTCATTCATTGCAAACAAGCCAGAAAGTGTTTTTCGTTGCTCTTCTTGTCTGAATAAACAAATATGCAGTTTGCTGGAAATAAGCTGTACTCTGACAGTCGTTCTTATGGAGTGCAGTTCAGCTAATAAAACTCTTTCTGCCTTTCATTGCAAGCAAGCCCGAAAGTGTTTTTATGCTTCATACTGGATTGTAAAAGCAAAGTTGCCGTGTGCTGAAAACAAGTTGTTCTTTGACAGTCTTGAAAACTGAGTGCAGTTCAGTTAATAAAACTGTCTTTCTGGTGTTCATTGCAAACAAGCCAGAAAGTGTTTTTCGTTGCTCTTCTTGTCTGAATAAACAAATATGCAGTTTGCTGGAAATAAGCTGTACTCTGACAGTCGTTCTTATGGAGTGCAGTTCAGCTAATAAAACTCTTTCTGCCTTTCATTGCAAGCAAGCCCGAAAGTGTTTTTATGCTTCATACTGGATTGTAAAAGCAAAGTTGCCGTGTGCTGAAAACAAGTTGTTCTTTGACAGTCTTGAATACTGAGTGCAGTTCAGTTAATAAAACTGTCTTTCTGGTGCTCATTGCAAACAAGCCAGAAAGTGTTTTTCGTTGCTCTTCTTGTCTGAATAAACAAATATGCAGTTTGCTGGAAATAAGCTGTACTCTGACAGTCGTTCTTATGGAGTGCAGTTCAGCTAATAAAACTCTTTCTGCCTTTCATTGCAAGCAAGCCCGAAAGTGTTTTTATGCTTCATACTGGATTGTAAAAGCAAAGTTGCCGTGTGCTGAAAACAAGTTGTTCTTTGACAGTCTTGAATACTGAGTGCAGTTCAGTTAATAAAACTGTCTTTCTGGTGCTCATTGCAAACAAGCCAGAAAGTGTTTTTCGTTGCTCTTCTTGTCTGAATAAACAAATATGCAGTTTGCTGGAAATAAGCTGTACTCTGACAGTCGTTCTTATGGAGTGCAGTTCAGCTAATAAAACTCTTTCTGCCTTTCATTGCAAGCAAGCCCGAAAGTGTTTTTATGCTTCATACTGGATTGTAAAAGCAAAGTTGCCGTGTGCTGAAAACAAGTTGTTCTTTGACAGTCTTGAATACTGAGTGCAGTTCAGTTAATAAAACTGTCTTTCTGGTGCTCATTGCAAACAAGCCAGAAAGTGTTTTTCGTTGCTCTTCTTGCCTGAATAAACAAATATGCAGTTTGCTGGAAATAAGCTGTACTCTGACAGTCGTTCTTATGGAGTGCAGTTCAGCTAATAAAACTCTTTCTGCCTTTCATTGCAAGCAAGCCCGAAAGTGTTTTTATGCTTCATACTGGATTGTAAAAGCAAAGTTGCCGTGTGCTGAAAACAAGTTGTTCTTTGACAGTCTTGAATACTGAGTGCAGTTCAGTTAATAAAACTGTCTTTCTGGTGCTCATTGCAAACAAGCTAGAAATTGTTTTTCTGTGTTCCAATTGTTAGTATAAACAAATATGCAGTCTGCTGAAAGCAAGCTGTTCTTTGATAGTCTTTCTTATGGAGTGCAGTTCAGCTAATAAAACTCTTTCTGCATTTCATTGCAAGCAAGCCCGAAAGTGTTTTTATGCTTTATAATGGATTGTAAAAGCAAAGTTGCAGTTTGCTGAAAACAAGTTGTTCTTTGACAGTCTTGAATTCTGACTGCAGTTCAGCCAATAAAAATGTATTTCTGTCATTCATTGCAAACAAGCCAGAAAGTGTTTTTCGTTGCTCTTCTTGTCTGAATAAACAAATATGCAGTTTGCTGGAAATAAGCTGTACTCTGACAGTCGTTCTTATGGAGTGCAGTTCAGCTAATAAAACTCTTTCTGCCTTTCATTGCAAGCAAGCCCGAAAGTGTTTTTATGCTTCATACTGGATTGTAAAAGCAAAGTTGCTGTGTGCTGAAAACAAGTTGTTCTTTGACAGTCTTGAATACTGAGTGCAGTTCAGTTAATAAAACTGTCTTTCTGGTGCTCATTGCAAACAAGCCAGAAAGTGTTTTTCGTTGCTCTTCTTGTCTGAATAAACAAATATGCAGTTTGCTGGAAATAAGCTGTACTCTGACTGTCGTTCTTATGGAGTGCAGTTCAGTTAATAAAACTCTTTCTGCCTTTCATTGCAAGCAAGCCCGAAAGTGTTTTTATGCCTAATACTGGATTGTAAAAGCAAAGTTGCCGTGTGCTGAAAACAAGTTGTTCTTTGACAGTCTTGAATACTGAGTGCAGTTCAGTTAATAAAACTGTCTTTCTGGTGCTCATTGCAAACAAGCCAGAAAGTGTTTTTCGTTGCTCTCCTTGTCTGAATAAACAAATATGCAGTTTGCTGGAAATAAGCTGTACTCTGACAGTCGTTCTTATGGAGTGCAGTTCAGCTAATAAAACTCTTTCTGCCTTTCATTGCAAGCAAGCCCGAAAGTGTTTTTATGCTTCATACTGGATTGTAAAAGCAAAGTTGCCGTGTGCTGAAAACAAGTTGTTCTTTGACAGTCTTGAATACTGAGTGCAGTTCAGTTAATAAAACTGTCTTTCTGGTGCTCATTGCAAACAAGCTAGAAATTGTTTTTCTGTGTTCCAATTGTTAGTATAAACAAATATGCAGTCTGCTGAAAGCAAGCTGTTCTTTGATAGTCTTTCTTATGGAGTGCAGTTCAGCTAATAAAACTCTTTCTGCATTTCATTGCAAGCAAGCCCGAAAGTGTTTTTATGCTTTATAATGGATTGTAAAAGCAAAGTTGCAGTTTGCTGAAAACAAGTTGTTCTTTGACAGTCTTGAATTCTGACTGCAATTCAGCCAATAAAAATGTATTTCTGTCATTCATTGCAAACAAGCCAGAAAGTGTTTTTCGTTGCTCTTCTTGTCTGAATAAACAAATATGCAGTTTGCTGGAAATAAGCTGTACTCTGACAGTCGTTCTTATGGAGTGCAGTTCAGCTAATAAAACTCTTTCTGCCTTTCATTGCAAGCAAGCCCGAAAGTGTTTTTATGCTTCATACTGGATTGTAAAAGCAAAGTTGCCGTGTGCTGAAAACAAGTTGTTCTTTGACAGTCTTGAATACTGAGTGCAGTTCAGTTAATAAAACTGTCTTTCTGGTGCTCATTGCAAACAAGCCAGAAAGTGTTTTTCTGTGTTCCAATTGTTAGTATAAACAAATATGCAGTCTGCTGAAAGCAAGCTGTTCTTTGATAGTCTTTCTTATGGAGTGCAGTTCAGCTAATAAAACTCTTTCTGCCTTTCATTGCAAGCAAGCCCGAAAGTGTTTTTATGCTTTATAGTGGATTGTAAAGGCAAAGTTGCAGTTTGCTGAAAACAAGTTGTTCTTTGACAGTCTTGAATTCTGACTGCAGTTCAGCCAATAAAAATGTATTTCTGTCATTCATTGCAAACAAGCCAGAAAGTATTTTTCGTTGCTCTTCTTGTCTGAATAAACAATTATGCAGTTTGCTGGAAATAAGCTGTACTCTGACAGTCGTCCTTATGGAGTGCAGTTCAGCTAATAAAACTCTTTCTGCCTTTCATTGCAAGCAAGCCCGAAAGTGTTTTTATGCTTCATACTGGATTGTAAAAGCAAAGTTGCCGTGTGCTGAAAACAAGTTGTTCTTTGACAGTCTTGAATACTGAGTGCAGTTCAGTTAATAAAACTGTCTTTCTGGTGCTCATTGCAAACAAGCCAGAAAGTGTTTTTCGTTGCTCTTCTTGTCTGAATAAACAAATATGCAGTTTGCTGGAAATAAGCTGTACTCTGACAGTCGTTCTTATGGAGTGCAGTTCAGTTAATAAAACTCTTTCTGCCTTTCATTGCAAGCAAGCCCGAAAGTGTTTTTATGCTTCATACTGGATTGTAAAAGCAAAGTTGCCGTGTGCTGAAAACAAGTTGTTCTTTGACAGTCTTGAATACTGAGTGCAGTTCAGTTAATAAAACGGTCTTTCTGGTGCTCATTGCAAACAAGCCAGAAAGTGTTTTTCGTTGCTCTCCTTGTCTGAATAAACAAATATGCAGTTTGCTGGAAATAAGCTGTACTCTGACAGTCGTTCTTATGGAGTGCAGTTCAGCTAATAAAACTCTTTCTGCCTTTCACTGCAAGCAAGCCCGAAAGTGTTTTTATGCTTCATACTGGATTGTAAAAGCAAAGTTGCCGTGTGCTGAAAACAAGTTGTTCTTTGACAGTCTTGAATACTGAGTGCAGTTCAGTTAATAAAACTGTCTTTCTGGTGCTCATTGCAAACAAGCTAGAAATTGTTTTTCTGTGTTCCAATTGTTAGTATAAACAAATATGCAGTCTGCTGAAAGCAAGCTGTTCTTTGATAGTCTTTCTTATGGAGTGCAGATCAGCTAATAAAACTCTTTCTGCCTTTCATTGCAAGCAAGCCCGAAAGTGTTTTTATGCTTCATAATGGATTGTAAAAGCAAAGTTGCCGTGTGCTGAAAACAAGTTGTTCTTTGACAGTCTTGAATACTGAGTGCAGTTCAGTTAACAAAAATGCCTTTCTGGTGCTCATTGCAAACAAGCCAGAAAGTGTTTTTCGTTGCTCTTCTTGTCTGAATAAACAAATATGCAGTTTGCCGGAAATAAGCTGTACTCTGACAGTCGTTCTTATGGAGTGCAGTTCAGCTAATAAAACTCTTTCTGCCTTTCATTGCAAGCAAGCCCGAAAGTGTTTTTATGCTTCATACTGGATTGTAAAAGCAAAGTTGCCGTGTGCTGAAAACAAGTTGTTCTTTGACAGTCTTGAATACTGAGTGCAGTTCAGTTAATAAAACTGTCTTTCTGGTGCTCATTGCAAACAAGCTAGAAATTGTTTTTCTGTGTTCCAATTGTTAGTATAAACAAATATGCAGTCTGCTGAAAGCAAGCTGTTCTTTGATAGTCTTTCTTATGGAGTGCAGTTCAGCTAATAAAACTCTTTCTGCATTTCATTGCAAGCAAGCCCGAAAGTGTTTTAATGCTTCATAATGGATTGTAAAAGCAAAGTTGCTGTGTGCTGAAAACAAGTTGTTCTTTGACAGTCTTGAATTCTGACTGCAGTTCAGCCAATAAAAATGTATTTCTGTCATTCATTGCAAACAAGCCAGAAAGTGTTTTTCGTTGCTCTTCTTGTCTGAATAAACAAATATGCAGTTTGCTGGAAATAAGCTGTACTCTGACAGTCGTTCTTATGGAGTGCAGTTCAGCTAATAAAACTCTTTCTGCCTTTCATTGCAAGCAAGCCCGAAAGTGTTTTTATGCTTCATACTGGATTGTAAAAGCAAAGTTGCCGTGTGCTGAAAACAAGTTGTTCTTTGACAGTCTTGAATACTGAGTGCAGTTCAGTTAACAAAAATGCCTTTCTGGTGCTCATTGCAAACAAGCCAGAAAATGTTTTTCGTTGCTCTTCTTGTCTGAATAAACAAATATGCAGTTTGCTGGAAATAAGCTGTACTCTGACAGTCGTTCTTATGGAGTGCAGTTCAGTTAATAAAACTCTTTCTGCCTTTCATTGCAAGCAAGCCCGAAAGTGTTTTTATGCTTCATACTGGATTGTAAAAGCAAAGTTGCCGTGTGCTGAAAACAAGTTGTTCTTTGACAGTCTTGAATACTGAGTGCAGTTCAGTTAATAAAACTGTCTTTCTGGTGCTCATTGCAAACAAGCCAGAAAGTGTTTTTCGTTGCTCTTCTTGTCTGAATAAACAATTATGCAGTTTGCTGGAAATAAGCTGTACTCTGACAGTCGTCCTTATGGAGTGCAGTTCAGCTAATAAAACTCTTTCTGCCTTTCATTGCAAGCAAGCCCGAAAGTGTTTTTATGCTTCATACTGGATTGTAAAAGCAAAGTTGCCGTGTGCTGAAAACAAGTTGTTCTTTGACAGTCTTGAATACTGAGTGCAGTTCAGTTAATAAAACTGTCTTTCTGGTGCTCATTGCAAACAAGCCAGAAAGTGTTTTTCGTTGCTCTCCTTGTCTGAATAAACAAATATGCAGTTTGCTGGAAATAAGCTGTACTCTGACAGTCGTTCTTATGGAGTGCAGTTCAGCTAATAAAACTCTTTCTGCCTTTCATTGCAAGCAAGCCCGAAAGTGTTTTTATGCTTCATACTGGATTGTAAAAGCAAAGTTGCCGTGTGCTGAAAACAAGTTGTTCTTTGACAGTCTTGAATACTGAGTGCAGTTCAGTTAATAAAACTGTCTTTCTGGTGCTCATTGCAAACAAGCTAGAAATTATTTTTCTGTGTTCCAATTGTTAGTATAAACAAATATGCAGTCTGCTGAAAGCAAGCTGTTCTTTGATAGTCTTTCTTATGGAGTGCAGTTCAGCTAATAAAACTCTTTCTGCATTTCATTGCAAGCAAGCCCGAAAGTGTTTTTATGCTTTATAATGGATTGTAAAAGCAAAGTTGCAGTTTGCTGAAAACAAGTTGTTCTTTGACAGTCTTGAAATCTGACTGCAGTTCAGCCAATAAAAATGTATTTCTGTCATTCATTGCAAACAAGCCAGAAAGTGTTTTTCGTTGCTCTTCTTGTCTGAATAAACAAATATGCAGTTTGCTGGAAATAAGCTGTACTCTGACAGTCGTTCTTATGGAGTGCAGTTCAGCTAATAAAACTCTTTCTGCCTTTCATTGCAAGCAAGCCCGAAAGTGTTTTTATGCTTCATACTGGATTGTAAAAGCAAAGTTGCCGTGTGCTGAAAACAAGTTGTTCTTTGACAGTCTTGAAAACTGAGTGCAGTTCAGTTAATAAAACTGTCTTTCTGGTGTTCATTGCAAACAAGCCAGAAAGTGTTTTTCGTTGCTCTTCTTGTCTGAATAAACAAATATGCAGTTTGCTGGAAATAAGCTGTACTCTGACAGTCGTTCTTATGGAGTGCAGTTCAGCTAATAAAACTCTTTCTGCCTTTCATTGCAAGCAAGCCCGAAAGTGTTTTTATGCTTCATACTGGATTGTAAAAGCAAAGTTGCCGTGTGCTGAAAACAAGTTGTTCTTTGACAGTCTTGAATACTGAGTGCAGTTCAGTTAATAAAACTGTCTTTCTGGTGCTCATTGCAAACAAGCCAGAAAGTGTTTTTCGTTGCTCTTCTTGCCTGAATAAACAAATATGCAGTTTGCTGGAAATAAGCTGTACTCTGACAGTCGTTCTTATGGAGTGCAGTTCAGCTAATAAAACTCTTTCTGCCTTTCATTGCAAGCAAGCCCGAAAGTGTTTTTATGCTTCATACTGGATTGTAAAAGCAAAGTTGCCGTGTGCTGAAAACAAGTTGTTCTTTGACAGTCTTGAATACTGAGTGCAGTTCAGTTAATAAAACTGTCTTTCTGGTGCTCATTGCAAACAAGCTAGAAATTGTTTTTCTGTGTTCCAATTGTGAGTATAAACAAATATGCAGTCTGCTGAAAGCAAGCTGTTCTTTGATAGTCTTTCTCATGGAGTGCAGTTCAGCTAATAAAACTCTTTCTGCATTTCATTGCAAGCAAGCCCGAAAGTGTTTTTATGCTTTATAATGGATTGTAAAAGCAAAGTTGCAGTTTGCTGAAAACAAGTTGTTCTTTGACAGTCTTGAATTCTGACTGCAGTTCAGCCAATAAAAATGTATTTCTGTCATTCATTGCAAACAAGCCAGAAAGTGTTTTTCGTTGCTCTTCTTGTCTGAATAAACAAATATGCAGTTTGCTGGAAATAAGCTGTACTCTGACAGTCGTTCTTATGGAGTGCAGTTCAGCTAATAAAACTCTTTCTGCCTTTCATTGCAAGCAAGCCCGAAAGTGTTTTTATGCTTCATACTGGATTGTAAAAGCAAAGTTGCCGTGTGCTGAAAACAAGTTGTTCTTTGACAGTCTTGAAAACTGAGTGCAGTTCAGTTAATAAAACTGTCTTTCTGGTGTTCATTGCAAACAAGCCAGAAAGTGTTTTTCGTTGCTCTCCTTGTCTGAATAAACAAATATGCAGTTTGCTGGAAATAAGCTGTACTCTGACAGTCGTTCTTATGGAGTGCAGTTCAGCTAATAAAACTCTTTCTGCCTTTCATTGCAAGCAAGCCCGAAAGTGTTTTTATGCTTCATACTGGATTGTAAAAGCAAAGTTGCCGTGTGCTGAAAACAAGTTGTTCTTTGACAGTCTTGAATACTGAGTGCAGTTCAGTTAATAAAACTGTCTTTCTGGTGCTCATTGCAAACAAGCCAGAAAGTGTTTTTCGTTGCTCTTCTTGTCTGAATAAACAAATATGCAGTCTGCTGAAAGCAAGCTGTTCTTTGATAGTCTTTCTTATGGAGTGCAGTTCAGCTAATAAAACTCTTTCTGCATTTCATTGCAAGCAAGCCCGAAAGTGTTTTTATGCTTTATAATGGATTGTAAAAGCAAAGTTGCAGTTTGCTGAAAACAAGTTGTTCTTTGACAGTCTTGAATTCTGACTGCAATTCAGCCAATAAAAATGTATTTCTGTCATTCATTGCAAACAAGCCAGAAAGTGTTTTTCGTTGCTCCTCTTGTCTGAATAAACAAATATGCAGTTTGCTGGAAATAAGCTGTACTCTGACAGTCGTTCTTATGGAGTGCAGTTCAGCTAATAAAACTCTTTCTGCCTTTCATTGCAAGCAAGCCCGAAAGTGTTTTTATGCTTCATACTGGATTGTAAAAGCAAAGTTGCCGTGTGCTGAATACAAGTTGTTCTTTGACAGTCTTGAATACTGAGTGCAGTTCAGTTAATAAAACTGTCTTTCTGGTGCTCATTGCAAACAAGCCAGAAAGTGTTTTTCGTTGCTCTTCTTGTCTGAATAAACAAATATGCAGTTTGCTGGAAATAAGCTGTACTCTGACAGTCGTTCTTATGGAGTGCAGTTCAGCTAATAAAACTCTTTCTGCCTTTCATTGCAAGCAAGCCCGAAAGTGTTTTTATGCTTCATACTGGATTGTAAAAGCAAAGTTGCCGTGTGCTGAAAACAAGTTGTTCTTTGACAGTCTTGAATACTGAGTGCAGTTCAGTTAATAAAACTGTCTTTCTGGTGCTCATTGCAAACAAGCCAGAAAGTGTTTTTCGTTGCTCTTCTTGTCTGAATAAACAAATATGCAGTTTGCTGGAAATAAGCTGTACTCTGACAGTCGTTCTTATGGAGTGCAGTTCAGCTAATAAAACTCTTTCTGCCTTTCATTGCAAGCAAGCCCGAAAGTGTTTTTATGCTTCATACTGGATTGTAAAAGCAAAGTTGCCGTGTGCTGAAAACAAGTTGTTCTTTGACAGTCTTGAATACTGAGTGCAGTTCAGTTAATAAAACTGTCTTTCTGGTGCTCATTGCAAACAAGCTAGAAATTGTTTTTCTGTGTTCCAATTGTTAGTATAAACAAATATGCAGTCTGCTGAAAGCAAGCTGTTCTTTGATAGTCTTTCTTATGGAGTGCAGTTCAGCTAATAAAACTCTTTCTGCATTTCATTGCAAGCAAGCCCGAAAGTGTTTTTATGCTTTATAATGGATTGTAAAAGCAAAGTTGCAGTTTGCTGAAAACAAGTTGTTCTTTGACAGTCTTGAATTCTGACTGCAGTTCAGCCAATAAAAATGTATTTCTGTCATTCATTGCAAACAAGCCAGAAAGTGTTTTTCGTTGCTCTTCTTGTCTGAATAAACAAATATGCAGTTTGCTGGAAATAAGCTGTACTCTGACAGTCGTTCTTATGGAGTGCAGTTCAGCTAATAAAACTCTTTCTGCCTTTCATTGCAAGCAAGCCCGAAAGTGTTTTTATGCTTCATACTGGATTGTAAAAGCAAAGTTGCCGTGTGCTGAAAACAAGTTGTTCTTTGACAGTCTTGAAAACTGAGTGCAGTTCAGTTAATAAAACTGTCTTTCTGGTGTTCATTGCAAACAAGCCAGAAAGTGTTTTTCGTTGCTCTTCTTGTCTGAATAAACAAATATGCAGTTTGCTGGAAATAAGCTGTACTCTGACAGTCGTCCTTATGGAGTGCAGTTCAGCTAATAAAACTCTTTCTGCCTTTCATTGCAAGCAAGCCCGAAAGTGTTTTTATGCTTCATACTGGATTGTAAAAGCAAAGTTGCCGTGTGCTGAAAACAAGTTGTTCTTTGACAGTCTTGAATACTGAGTGCAGTTCAGTTAATAAAACTGTCTTTCTGGTGCTCATTGCAAACAAGCCAGAAAGTGTTTTTCGTTGCTCTTCTTGTCTGAATAAACAAATATGCAGTTTGCTGGAAATAAGCTGTACTCTGACAGTCGTTCTTATGGAGTGCAGTTCAGCTAATAAAACTCTTTCTGCCTTTCATTGCAAGCAAGCCCGAAAGTGTTTTTATGCTTCATACTGGATTGTAAAAGCAAAGTTGCCGTGTGCTGAAAACAAGTTGTTCTTTGACAGTCTTGAATACTGAGTGCAGTTCAGTTAATAAAACTGTCTTTCTGGTGCTCATTGCAAACAAGCTAGAAATTGTTTTTCTGTGTTCCAATTGTTAGTATAAACAAATATGCAGTCTGCTGAAAGCAAGCTGTTCTTTGATAGTCTTTCTTATGGAGTGCAGTTCAGCTAATAAAACTCTTTCTGCATTTCATTGCAAGCAAGCCCGAAAGTGTTTTTATGCTTTATAATGGATTGTAAAAGCAAAGTTGCAGTTTGCTGAAAACAAGTTGTTCTTTGACAGTCTTGAATTCTGACTGCAGTTCAGCCAATAAAAATGTATTTCTGTCATTCATTGCAAACAAGCCAGAAAGTGTTTTTCGTTGCTCTTCTTGTCTGAATAAACAAATATGCAGTTTGCTGGAAATAAGCTGTACTCTGACAGTCGTTCTTATGGAGTGCAGTTCAGCTAATAAAACTCTTTCTGCCTTTCATTGCAAGCAAGCCCGAAAGTGTTTTTATGCTTCATACTGGATTGTAAAAGCAAAGTTGCCGTGTGCTGAAAACAAGTTGTTCTTTGACAGTCTTGAAAACTGAGTGCAGTTCAGTTAATAAAACTGTCTTTCTGGTGTTCATTGCAAACAAGCCAGAAAGTGTTTTTCGTTGCTCTTCTTGTCTGAATAAACAAATATGCAGTTTGCTGGAGATAAGCTGTACTCTGACAGTCGTTCTTATGGAGTGCAGTTCAGCTAATAAAACTCTTTCTGCCTTTCATTGCAAGCAAGCCCGAAAGTGTTTTTATGCTTCATACTGGATTGTAAAAGCAAAGTTGCCGTGTGCTGAAAACAAGTTGTTCTTTGACAGTCTTGAATACTGAGTGCAGTTCAGTTAATAAAACTGTCTTTCTGGTGCTCATTGCAAACAAGCCAGAAAGTGTTTTTCGTTGCTCTTCTTGTCTGAATAAACAAATATGCAGTTTGCTGGAAATAAGCTGTACTCTGACAGTCGTTCTTATGGAGTGCAGTTCAGCTAATAAAACTCTTTCTGCCTTTCATTGCAAGCAAGCCCGAAAGTGTTTTTATGCTTCATACTGGATTGTAAAAGCAAAGTTGCCGTGTGCTGAAAACAAGTTGTTCTTTGACAGTCTTGAATACTGAGTGCAGTTCAGTTAATAAAACTGTCTTTCTGGTGCTCATTGCAAACAAGCCAGAAAGTGTTTTTCGTTGCTCTTCTTGCCTGAATAAACAAATATGCAGTTTGCTGGAAATAAGCTGTACTCTGACAGTCGTTCTTATGGAGTGCAGTTCAGCTAATAAAACTCTTTCTGCCTTTCATTGCAAGCAAGCCCGAAAGTGTTTTTATGCTTCATACTGGATTGTAAAAGCAAAGTTGCCGTGTGCTGAAAACAAGTTGTTCTTTGACAGACTTGAATACTGAGTGCAGTTCAGTTAATAAAACTGTCTTTCTGGTGCTCATTGCAAACAAGCTAGAAATTGTTTTTCTGTGTTCCAATTGTTAGTATAAACAAATATGCAGTCTGCTGAAAGCAAGCTGTTCTTTGATAGTCTTTCTTATGGAGTGCAGTTCAGCTAATAAAACTCTTTCTGCATTTCATTGCAAGCAAGCCCGAAAGTGTTTTTATGCTTTATAATGGATTGTAAAAGCAAAGTTGCAGTTTGCTGAAAACAAGTTGTTCTTTGACAGTCTTGAATTCTGACTGCAATTCAGCCAATAAAAATGTATTTCTGTCATTCATTGCAAACAAGCCAGAAAGTGTTTTTCGTTGCTCCTCTTGTCTGAATAAACAAATATGCAGTTTGCTGGAAATAAGCTGTACTCTGACAGTCGTTCTTATGGAGTGCAGTTCAGCTAATAAAACTCTTTCTGCCTTTCATTGCAAGCAAGCCCGAAAGTGTTTTTATGCTTCATACTGGATTGTAAAAGCAAAGTTGCCGTGTGCTGAATACAAGTTGTTCTTTGACAGTCTTGAATACTGAGTGCAGTTCAGTTAATAAAACTGTCTTTCTGGTGCTCATTGCAAACAAGCCAGAAAGTGTTTTTCGTTGCTCTTCTTGTCTGAATAAACAAATATGCAGTTTGCTGGAAATAAGCTGTACTCTGACAGTCGTTCTTATGGAGTGCAGTTCAGCTAATAAAACTCTTTCTGCCTTTCATTGCAAGCAAGCCCGAAAGTGTTTTTATGCTTCATACTGGATTGTAAAAGCAAAGTTGCCGTGTGCTGAAAACAAGTTGTTCTTTGACAGTCTTGAATACTGAGTGCAGTTCAGTTAATAAAACTGTCTTTCTGGTGCTCATTGCAAACAAGCCAGAAAGTGTTTTTCGTTGCTCTTCTTGTCTGAATAAACAAATATGCAGTTTGCTGGAAATAAGCTGTACTCTGACAGTCGTTCTTATGGAGTGCAGTTCAGCTAATAAAACTCTTTCTGCCTTTCATTGCAAGCAAGCCCGAAAGTGTTTTTATGCTTCATACTGGATTGTAAAAGCAAAGTTGCCGTGTGCTGAAAACAAGTTGTTCTTTGACAGTCTTGAATACTGAGTGCAGTTCAGTTAATAAAACTGTCTTTCTGGTGCTCATTGCAAACAAGCTAGAAATTGTTTTTCTGTGTTCCAATTGTTAGTATAAACAAATATGCAGTCTGCTGAAAGCAAGCTGTTCTTTGATAGTCTTTCTTATGGAGTGCAGTTCAGCTAATAAAACTCTTTCTGCATTTCATTGCAAGCAAGCCCGAAAGTGTTTTTATGCTTTATAATGGATTGTAAAAGCAAAGTTGCAGTTTGCTGAAAACAAGTTGTTCTTTGACAGTCTTGAATTCTGACTGCAGTTCAGCCAATAAAAATGTATTTCTGTCATTCATTGCAAACAAGCCAGAAAGTGTTTTTCGTTGCTCTTCTTGTCTGAATAAACAAATATGCAGTTTGCTGGAAATAAGCTGTACTCTGACAGTCGTTCTTATGGAGTGCAGTTCAACTAATAAAACTCTTTCTGCCTTTCATTGCAAGCAAGCCCGAAAGTGTTTTTATGCTTCATACTGGATTGTAAAAGCAAAGTTGCCGTGTGCTGAAAACAAGTTGTTCTTTGACAGTCTTGAATACTGAGTGCAGTTCAGTTAATAAAACTGTCTTTCTGGTGCTCATTGCAAACAAGCCAGAAAGTGTTTTTCGTTGCTCTTCTTGTCTGAATAAACAAATATGCAGTTTGCTGGAAATAAGCTGTACTCTGACAGTCGTCCTTATGGAGTGCAGTTCAGCTAATAAAACTCTTTCTGCCTTTCATTGCAAGCAAGCCCGAAAGTGTTTTTATGCTTCATACTGGATTGTAAAAGCAAAGTTGCCGTGTGATGAAAACAAGTTGTTCTTTGACAGTCTTGAATACTGAGTGCAGTTCAGTTAATAAAACTGTCTTTCTGGTGCTCATTGCAAACAAGCTAGAAATTGTTTTTCTGTGTTCCAATTGTTAGTATAAACAAATATGCAGTCTGCTGAAAGCAAGCTGTTCTTTGATAGTCTTTCTTATGGAGTGCAGATCAGCTAATAAAACTCTTTCTGCCTTTCATTGCAAGCAAGCCCGAAAGTGTTTTTATGCTTCATAATGGATTGTAAAAGCAAAGTTGCCGTGTGCTGAAAACAAGTTGTTCTTTGACAGTCTTGAATACTGAGTGCAGTTCAGTTAACAAAAATGCCTTTCTGGTGCTCATTGCAAACAAGCCAGAAAGTGTTTTTCGTTGCTCTTCTTGTCTGAATAAACAAATATGCAGTTTGCTGGAAATAAGCTGTACTCTGACAGTCGTTCTTATGGAGTGCAGTTCAGCTAATAAAACTCTTTCTGCCTTTCATTGCAAGCAAGCCCGAAAGTGTTTTTATGCTTCATACTGGATTGTAAAAGCAGAGTTGCCGTGTGCTGAAAATAAGTTGTTCTTTGACAGTCTTGAATACTGAGTGCAGTTCAGTTAATAAAACTGTCTTTCTGGTGCTCATTGCAAACATGCTAGAAATTGTTTTTCGTTGCTCTTCTTGTCTGAATAAACAAATATGCAGTTTGCTGGAAATAAGCTGTACTCTGACAGTCGTTCTTATGGAGTGCAGTTCAGTTAATAAAACTCTTTCTGCCTTTCATTGCAAGCAAGCCCAAAAGTGTTTTTATGCTTCATACTGGATTGTAAAAGCAAAGTTGCCGTGTGCTGAAAACAAGTTGTTCTTTGACAGTCTTGAATACTGAGTGCAGTTCAGTTAATAAAACTGTCTTTCTGGTGCTCATTGCAAACAAGCTAGAAATTGTTTTTCTGTGTTCCAATTGTTAGTATAAACAAATATGCAGTCTGCTGAAAGCAAGCTGTTCTTTGATAGTCTTTCTTATGGAGTGCAGTTCAGCTAATAAAACTCTTTCTGCATTTCATTGCAAGCAAGCCCGAAAGTGTTTTAATGCTTCATAATGGATTGTAAAAGCAAAGTTGCTGTGTGCTGAAAACAAGTTGTTCTTTGACAGTCTTGAATTCTGACTGCAGTTCAGCCAATAAAAATGTATTTCTGTCATTCATTGCAAACAAGCCAGAAAGTGTTTTTCGTTGCTCTTCTTGTCTGAATAAACAAATATGCAGTTTGCTGGAAATAAGCTGTACTCTGACAGTCGTTCTTATGGAGTGCAGTTCAGCTAATAAAACTCTTTCTGCCTTTCATTGCAAGCAAGCCCGAAAGTGTTTTTATGCTTCATACTGGATTGTAAAAGCAAAGTTGCCGTGTGCTGAAAACAAGTTGTTCTTTGACAGTCTTGAATACTGAGTGCAGTTCAGTTAACAAAAATGCCTTTCTGGTGCTCATTGCAAACAAGCCAGAAAGTGTTTTTCGTTGCTCTTCTTGCCTGAATAAACAATTATGCAGTTTGCTGGAAATAAGCTGTACTCTGACAGTCGTTCTTATGGAGTGCAGTTCAGCTAATAAAACTCTTTCTGCCTTTCATTGCAAGCAAGCCCGAAAGTGTTTTTATGCTTCATACTGGATTGTAAAAGCAGAGTTGCCGTGTGCTGAAAATAAGTTGTTCTTTGACAGTCTTGAATACTGAGTGCAGTTCAGTTAATAAAACTGTCTTTCTGGTGCTCATTGCAAACAAGCTAGAAATTGTTTTTCTGTGTTCCAAATGTTAGTATAAACAAATATGCAGTCTGCTGAAAGCAAGCTGTTCTTTGATAGTCTTTCTTATGGAGTGCAGATCAGCTAATAAAACTCTTTCTGCCTTTCATTGCAAGCAAGCCCGAAAGTGTTTTTATGCTTCATAATGGATTGTAAAAGCAAAGTTGCCGTGTGCTGAAAACAAGTTGTTCTTTGACAGTCTTGAATACTGAGTGCAGTTCAGTGAACAAAAATGCCTTTCTGGTGCTCATTGCAAACAAGCCAGAAAGTGTTTTTCTGTGTTCCAATTGTTAGTATAAACAAATATGCAGTCTGCTGAAAGCAAGCTGTTCTTTGATAGTCTTTCTTATGGAGTGCAGTTCAGCTAATAAAACTCTTTCTGCCTTTCATTGCAAGCAAGCCCGAAAGTGTTTTTATGCTTTATAATGGATTGTAAAGGCAAAGTTGCAGTTTGCTGAAAACAAGTTGTTCTTTGACAGTCTTGAATTCTGACTGCAGTTCAGCCAATAAAAATGTATTTCTGTCATTCATTGCAAACAAGCCAGAAAGTATTTTTCGTTGCTCTTCTTGTCCGAATAAACAATTATGCAGTTTGCTGGAAATAAGCTGTACTCTGACAGTCGTCCTTATGGAGTGCAGTTCAGCTAATAAAACTCTTTCTGCCTTTCATTGCAAGCAAACCCGAAAGTGTTTTTATGCTTCATACTGGATTGTAAAAGCAAAGTTGCCGTGTGCTGAAAACAAGTTGTTCTTTGACAGTCTTGAATACTGAGTGCAGTTCAGTTAATAAAACTGTCTTTCTGGTGCTCATTGCAAACAAGCCAGAAAGTGTTTTTCGTTGCTCTTCTTGTCTGAATAAACAAATATGCAGTTTGCTGGAAATAAGCTGTACTCTGACAGTCGTTCTTATGGAGTGCAGTTCAGCTAATAAAACTCTTTCTGCCTTTCATTGCAAGCAAGCCCGAAAGTGTTTTTATGCTTCATACTGGATTGTAAAAGCAAAGTTGCCGTGTGCTGAAAACAAGTTGTTCTTTGACAGTCTTGAATACTGAGTGCAGTTCAGTTAATAAAACTGTCTTTCTGGTGCTCATTGCAAACAAGCTAGAAATTGTTTTTCTGTGTTCCAATTGTTAGTATAAACAAATATGCAGTCTGCTGAAAGCAAGCTGTTCTTTGATAGTCTTTCTTATGGAGTGCAGTTCAGCTAATAAAACTCTTTCTGCATTTCATTGCAAGCAAGCCCGAAAGTGTTTTTATGCTTTATAATGGATTGTAAAAGCAAAGTTGCAGTTTGCTGAAAACAAGTTGTTCTTTGACAGTCTTGAATTCTGACTGCAGTTCAGCCAATAAAAATGTATTTCTGTCATTCATTGCAAACAAGCCAGAAAGTGTTTTTCGTTGCTCTTCTTGTCTGAATAAACAAATATGCAGTTTGCTGGAAATAAGCTGTACTCTGACAGTCGTTCTTATGGAGTGCAGTTCAACTAATAAAACTCTTTCTGCCTTTCATTGCAAGCAAGCCCGAAAGTGTTTTTATGCTTCATACTGGATTGTAAAAGCAAAGTTGCCGTGTGCTGAAAACAAGTTGTTCTTTGACAGTCTTGAATACTGAGTGCAGTTCAGTTAATAAAACTGTCTTTCTGGTGCTCATTGCAAACAAGCCAGAAAGTGTTTTTCGTTGCTCTTCTTGTCTGAATAAACAAATATGCAGTTTGCTGGAAATAAGCTGTACTCTGACAGTCGTCCTTATGGAGTGCAGTTCAGCTAATAAAACTCTTTCTGCCTTTCATTGCAAGCAAGCCCGAAAGTGTTTTTATGCTTCATACTGGATTGTAAAAGCAAAGTTGCCGTGTGCTGAAAACAAGTTGTTCTTTGACAGTCTTGAATACTGAGTGCAGTTCAGTTAATAAAACTGTCTTTCTGGTGCTCATTGCAAACAAGCTAGAAATTGTTTTTCTGTGTTCCAATTGTTAGTATAAACAAATATGCAGTCTGCTGAAAGCAAGCTGTTCTTTGATAGTCTTTCTTATGGAGTGCAGATCAGCTAATAAAACTCTTTCTGCCTTTCATTGCAAGCAAGCCCGAAAGTGTTTTTATGCTTCATAATGGATTGTAAAAGCAAAGTTGCCGTGTGCTGAAAACAAGTTGTTCTTTGACAGTCTTGAATACTGAGTGCAGTTCAGTTAACAAAAATGCCTTTCTGGTGCTCATTGCAAACAAGCCAGAAAGTGTTTTTCGTTGCTCTTCTTGTCTGAATAAACAAATATGCAGTTTGCTGGAAATAAGCTGTACTCTGACAGTCGTTCTTATGGAGTGCAGTTCAGCTAATAAAACTCTTTCTGCCTTTCATTGCAAGCAAGCCCGAAAGTGTTTTAATGCTTCATAATGGATTGTAAAAGCAAAGTTGCTGTGTGCTGAAAACAAGTTGTTCTTTGACAGTCTTGAATTCTGACTGCAGTTCAGCCAATAAAAATGTATTTCTGTCATTCATTGCAAACAAGCCAGAAAGTGTTTTTCGTTGCTCTTCTTGTCTGAATAAACAAATATGCAGTTTGCTGGAAATAAGCTGTACTCTGACAGTCGTTCTTATGGAGTGCAGTTCAGCTAATAAAACTCTTTCTGCCTTTCATTGCAAGCAAGCCCGAAAGTGTTTTTATGCTTCATACTGGATTGTAAAAGCAAAGTTGCCGTGTGCTGAAAACAAGTTGTTCTTTGACAGTCTTGAATACTGAGTGCAGTTCAGTTAACAAAAATGCCTTTCTGGTGCTCATTGCAAACAAGCCAGAAAATGTTTTTCGTTGCTCTTCTTGTCTGAATAAACAAATATGCAGTTTGCTGGAAATAAGCTGTACTCTGACAGTCGTTCTTATGGAGTGCAGTTCAGTTAATAAAACTCTTTCTGCCTTTCATTGCAAGCAAGCCCGAAAGTGTTTTTATGCTTCATACTGGATTGTAAAAGCAAAGTTGCCGTGTGCTGAATACAAGTTGTTCTTTGACAGTCTTGAATACTGAGTGCAGTTCAGTTAATAAAACTGTCTTTCTGGTGCTCATTGCAAACAAGCCAGAAAGTGTTTTTCGTTGCTCTTCTTGTCTGAATAAACAATTATGCAGTTTGCTGGAAATAAGCTGTACTCTGACAGTCGTCCTTATGGAGTGCAGTTCAGCTAATAAAACTCTTTCTGCCTTTCATTGCAAGCAAGCCCGAAAGTGTTTTTATGCTTCATACTGGATTGTAAAAGCAAAGTTGCCGTGTGCTGAAAACAAGTTGTTCTTTGACAGTCTTGAATACTGAGTGCAGTTCAGTTAATAAAACTGTCTTTCTGGTGCTCATTGCAAACAAGCCAGAAAGTGTTTTTCGTTGCTCTCCTTGTCTGAATAAACAAATATGCAGTTTGCTGGAAATAAGCTGTACTCTGACAGTCGTTCTTATGGAGTGCAGTTCAGCTAATAAAACTCTTTCTGCCTTTCATTGCAAGCAAGCCCGAAAGTGTTTTTATGCTTCATACTGGATTGTAAAAGCAAAGTTGCCGTGTGCTGAAAACAAGTTGTTCTTTGACAGTCTTGAATACTGAGTGCAGTTCAGTTAATAAAACTGTCTTTCTGGTGCTCATTGCAAACAAGCCAGAAAGTGTTTTTCGTTGCTCTTCTTGTCTGAATAAACAAATATGCAGTTTGCTGGAAATAAGCTGTACTCTGACAGTCGTTCTTATGGAGTGCAGTTCAGCTAATAAAACTCTTTCTGCCTTTCATTGCAAGCAAGCCCGAAAGTGTTTTTATGCTTCATACTGGATTGTAAAAGCAAAGTTGCCGTGTGCTGAAAACAAGTTGTTCTTTGACAGTCTTGAATACTGAGTGCAGTTCAGTTAATAAAACTGTCTTTCTGGTGCTCATTGCAAACAAGCTAGAAATTTTTTTTTTTTTTTCCAATTGTTAGTATAAACAAATATGCAGTCTGCTGAAAGCAAGCTGTTCTTTGATAGTCTTTCTTATGGAGTGCAGTTCAGCTAATAAAACTCTTTCTGCATTTCATTGCAAGCAAGCCCGAAAGTGTTTTAATGCTTCATAATGGATTGTAAAAGCAAAGTTGCTGTGTGCTGAAAACAAGTTGTTCTTTGACAGTCTTGAATTCTGACTGCAGTTCAGCCAATAAAAATGTATTTCTGTCATTCATTGCAAACAAGCCAGAAAGTGTTTTTCGTTGCTCTTCTTGTCTGAATAAACAAATATGCAGTTTGCTGGAAATAAGCTGTACTCTGACAGTCGTTCTTATGGAGTGCAGTTCAGCTAATAAAACTCTTTCTGCCTTTCATTGCAAGCAAGCCCGAAAGTGTTTTTATGCTTCATACTGGATTGTAAAAGCAAAGTTGCCGTGTGCTGAAAACAAGTTGTTCTTTGACAGTCTTGAATACTGAGTGCAGTTCAGTTAACAAAAATGCCTTTCTGGTGCTCATTGCAAACAAGCCAGAAAATGTTTTTCGTTGCTCTTCTTGTCTGAATAAACAAATATGCAGTTTGCTGGAAATAAGCTGTACTCTGACAGTCGTTCTTATGGAGTGCAGTTCAGTTAATAAAATTCTTTCTGCCTTTCATTGCAAGCAAGCCCGAAAGTGTTTTTATGCTTCATACTGGATTGTAAAAGCAAAGTTGCCGTGTGCTGAAAACAAGTTGTTCTTTGACAGTGTTGAATACTGAGTGCAGTTCAGTTAATAAAACTGTCTTTCTGGTGCTCATTGCAAACAAGCTAGAAATTGTTTTTCTGTGTTCCAATTGTGAGTATAAACAAATATGCAGTCTGCTGAAAGCAAGCTGTTCTTTGATAGTCTTTCTTATGGAGTGCAGTTCAGCTAATAAAACTCTTTCTGCATTTCATTGCAAGCAAGCCCGAAAGTGTTTTAATGCTTCATAATGGATTGTAAAAGCAAAGTTGCTGTGTGCTGAAAACAAGTTGTTCTTTGACAGTCTTGAATTCTGACTGCAGTTCAGCCAATAAAAATGTATTTCTGTCATTCATTGCAAACAAGCCAGAAAGTGTTTTTCGTTGCTCTTCTTGTCTGAATAAACAAATATGCAGTTTGCTGGAAATAAGCTGTACTCTGACAGTCGTTCTTATGGAGTGCAGTTCAGCTAATAAAACTCTTTCTGCCTTTCATTGCAAGCAAGCCCGAAAGTGTTTTTATGCTTCATACTGGATTGTAAAAGCAAAGTTGCCGTGTGCTGAAAACAAGTTGTTCTTTGACAGTCTTGAATACTGAGTGCAGTTCAGTTAACAAAAATGCCTTTCTGGTGCTCATTGCAAACAAGCCAGAAAATGTTTTTCGTTGCTCTTCTTGTCTGAATAAACAAATATGCAGTTTGCTGGAAATAAGCTGTACTCTGACAGTCGTTCTTATGGAGTGCAGTTCAGTTAATAAAACTCTTTCTGCCTTTCATTGCAAGCAAGCCCGAAAGTGTTTTTATGCTTCATACTGGATTGTAAAAGCAAAGTTGCCGTGTGCTGAAAACAAGTTGTTCTTTGACAGTCTTGAATACTGAGTGCAGTTCAGTTAATAAAACTGTCTTTCTGGTGCTCATTGCAAACAAGCCAGAAAGTGTTTTTCGTTGCTCTTCTTGTCTGAATAAACAATTATGCAGTTTGCTGGAAATAAGCTGTACTCTGACAGTCGTCCTTATGGAGTGCAGTTCAGCTAATAAAACTCTTTCTGCCTTTCATTGCAAGCAAGCCCGAAAGTGTTTTTATGCTTCATACTGGATTGTAAAAGCAAAGTTGCCGTGTGCTGAAAACAAGTTGTTCTTTGACAGTCTTGAATACTGAGTGCAGTTCAGTTAATAAAACTGTCTTTCTGGTGCTCATTGCAAACAAGCCAGAAAGTGTTTTTCGTTGCTCTTCTTGTCTGAATAAACAAATATGCAGTTTGCTGGAAATAAGCTGTACTCTGACAGTCGTTCTTATGGAGTGCAGTTCAGCTAATAAAACTCTTTCTGCCTTTCATTGCAAGCAAGCCCGAAAGTGTTTTTATGCTTCATACTGGATTGTAAAAGCAAAGTTGCCGTGTGCTGAAAACAAGTTGTTCTTTGACAGTCTTGAATACTGAGTGCAGTTCAGTTAATAAAACTGTCTTTCTGGTGCTCATTGCAAACAAGCTAGAAATTTTTTTTTTTTTTCCAATTGTTAGTATAAACAAATATGCAGTCTGCTGAAAGCAAGCTGTTCTTTGATAGTCTTTCTTATGGAGTGCAGTTCAGCTAATAAAACTCTTTCTGCATTTCATTGCAAGCAAGCCCGAAAGTGTTTTAATGCTTCATAATGGATTGTAAAAGCAAAGTTGCTGTGTGCTGAAAACAAGTTGTTCTTTGACAGTCTTGAATTCTGACTGCAGTTCAGCCAATAAAAATGTATTTCTGTCATTCATTGCAAACAAGCCAGAAAGTGTTTTTCATTGCTCTTCTTGTCTGAATAAACAAATATGCAGTTTGCTGGAAATAAGCTGTACTCTGACAGTCGTTCTTATGGAGTGCAGTTCAGCTAATAAAACTCTTTCTGCCTTTCATTGCAAGCAAGCCCGAAAGTGTTTTTATGCTTCATACTGGATTGTAAAAGCAAAGTTGCCGTGTGCTGAAAACAAGTTGTTCTTTGACAGTCTTGAATACTGAGTGCAGTTCAGTTAACAAAAATGCCTTTCTGGTGCTCATTGCAAACAAGCCAGAAAATGTTTTTCGTTGCTCTTCTTGTCTGAATAAACAAATATGCAGTTTGCTGGAAATAGGCTGTACTCTGACAGTCGTTCTTATGGAGTGCAGTTCAGTTAATAAAATTCTTTCTGCCTTTCATTGCAAGCAAGCCCGAAAGTGTTTTTATGCTTCATACTGGATTGTAAAAGCAAAGTTGCCGTGTGCTGAAAACAAGTTGTTCTTTGACAGTCTTGAATACTGAGTGCAGTTCAGTTAATAAAACTGTCTTTCTGGTGCTCATTGCAAACAAGCTAGAAATTGTTTTTCTGTGTTCCAATTGTGAGTATAAACAAATATGCAGTCTGCTGAAAGCAAGCTGTTCTTTGATAGTCTTTCTTATGGAGTGCAGTTCAGCTAATAAAACTCTTTCTGCATTTCATTGCAAGCAAGCCCGAAAGTGTTTTTATGCTTTATAATGGATTGTAAAAGCAAAGTTGCAGTTTGCTGAAAACAAGTTGTTCTTTGACAGTCTTGAATTCTGACTGCAGTTCAGCCAATAAAAATGTATTTCTGTCATTCATTGCAAACAAGCCAGAAAGTGTTTTTCGTTGCTCTTCTTGTCTGAATAAACAAATATGCAGTTTGCTGGAAATAAGCTGTACTCTGACAGTCGTTCTTATGGAGTGCAGTTCAGCTAATAAAACTCTTTCTGCCTTTCATTGCAAGCAAGCCCGAAAGTGTTTTTATGCTTCATACTGGATTGTAAAAGCAAAGTTGCCGTGTGCTGAAAACAAGTTGTTCTTTGACAGTCTTGAAAACTGAGTGCAGTTCAGTTAATAAAACTGTCTTTCTGGTGTTCATTGCAAACAAGCCAGAAAGTGTTTTTCGTTGCTCTTCTTGTCTGAATAAACAAATATGCAGTTTGCTGGAAATAAGCTGTACTCTGACAGTCGTTCTTATGGAGTGCAGTTCAGCTAATAAAACTCTTTCTGCCTTTCATTGCAAGCAAGCCCGAAAGTGTTTTTATGCTTCATACTGGATTGTAAAAGCAAAGTTGCCGTGTGCTGAAAACAAGTTGTTCTTTGACAGTCTTGAATACTGAGTGCAGTTCAGTTAATAAAACTGTCTTTCTGGTGCTCATTGCAAACAAGCCAGAAAGTGTTTTTCGTTGCTCTTCTTGCCTGAATAAACAAATATGCAGTTTGCTGGAAATAAGCTGTACTCTGACAGTCGTTCTTATGGAGTGCAGTTCAGCTAATAAAACTCTTTCTGCCTTTCATTGCAAGCAAGCCCGAAAGTGTTTTTATGCTTCATACTGGATTGTAAAAGCAAAGTTGCCGTGTGCTGAAAACAAGTTGTTCTTTGACAGTCTTGAAAACTGAGTGCAGTTCAGTTAATAAAACTGTCTTTCTGGTGTTCATTGCAAACAAGCCAGAAAGTGTTTTTCGTTGCTCTTCTTGTCTGAATAAACAAATATGCAGTTTGCTGGAAATAAGCTGTACTCTGACAGTCGTTCTTATGGAGTGCAGTTCAGCTAATAAAACTCTTTCTGCCTTTCATTGCAAGCAAGCCCGAAAGTGTTTTTATGCTTCATACTGGATTGTAAAAGCAAAGTTGCCGTGTGCTGAAAACAAGTTGTTCTTTGACAGTCTTGAATACTGAGTGCAGTTCAGTTAATAAAACTGTCTTTCTGGTGCTCATTGCAAACAAGCCAGAAAGTGTTTTTCGTTGCTCTTCTTGCCTGAATAAACAAATATGCAGTCTGCTGAAAGCAAGCTGTTCTTTGATAGTCTTTCTTATGGAGTGCAGTTCAGCTAATAAAACTCTTTCTGCATTTCATTGCAAGCAAGCCCGAAAGTGTTTTTATGCTTTATAATGGATTGTAAAAGCAAAGTTGCAGTTTGCTGAAAACAAGTTGTTCTTTGACAGTCTTGAATTCTGACTGCAGTTCAGCCAATAAAAATGTATTTCTGTCATTCATTGCAAACAAGCCAGAAAGTGTTTTCCGTTGCTCTTCTTGTCTGAATAAACAAATATGCAGTTTGCTGGAAATAAGCTGTACTCTGACAGTCGTTCTTATGGAGTGCAGTTCAGCTAATAAAACTCTTTCTGCCTTTCATTGCAAGCAAGCCCGAAAGTGTTTTTATGCTTCATACTGGATTGTAAAAGCAAAGTTGCCGTGTGCTGAAAACAAGTTGTTCTTTGACAGTCTTGAATACTGAGTGCAGTTCAGTTAATAAAACTGTCTTTCTGGTGCTCATTGCAAACAAGCCAGAAAGTGTTTTTCGTTGCTCTTCTTGTCTGAATAAACAAATATGCAGTTTGCTGGAAATAAGCTGTACTCTGACAGTCTTTCTTATGGAGTGCAGTTCAGCTAATAAAACTCTTTCTGCCTTTCATTGCAAGCAAGCCCGAAAGTGTTTTTATGCTTCATACTGGATTGTAAAAGCAAAGTTGCCGTGTGCTGAAAACAAGTTGTTCTTTGACAGTCTTGAATACTGAGTGCAGTTCAGTTAATAAAACTGTCTTTCTGGTGCTCATTGCAAACAAGCTAGAAATTGTTTTTCTGTGTTCCAATTGTTAGTATAAACAAATATGCAGTCTGCTGAAAGCAAGCTGTTCTTTGATAGTCTTTCTTATGGAGTGCAGTTCAGCTAATAAAACTCTTTCTGCATTTCATTGCAAGCAAGCCCGAAAGTGTTTTAATGCTTCATAATGGATTGTAAAAGCAAAGTTGCTGTGTGCTGAAAACAAGTTGTTCTTTGACAGTCTTGAATTCTGACTGCAGTTCAGCCAATAAAAATGTATTTCTGTCATTCATTGCAAACAAGCCAGAAAGTGTTTTTCGTTGCTCTTCTTGTCTGAATAAACAAATATGCAGTTTGCTGGAAATAAGCTGTACTCTGACAGTCGTTCTTATGGAGTGCAGTTCAGCTAATAAAACTCTTTCTGCCTTTCATTGCAAGCAAGCCCGAAAGTGTTTTTATGCTTCATACTGGATTGTAAAAGCAAAGTTGCCGTGTGCTGAAAACAAGTTGTTCTTTGACAGTCTTGAATACTGAGTGCAGTTCAGTTAACAAAAATGCCTTTCTGGTGCTCATTGCAAACAAGCCAGAAAATGTTTTTCGTTGCTCTTCTTGTCTGAATAAACAAATATGCAGTTTGCTGGAAATAAGCTGTACTCTGACAGTCGTTCTTATGGAGTGCAGTTCAGTTAATAAAACTCTTTCTGCCTTTCATTGCAAGCAAGCCCGAAAGTGTTTTTATGCTTCATACTGGATTGTAAAAGCAAAGTTGCCGTGTGCTGAAAACAAGTTGTTCTTTGACAGTCTTGAATACTGAGTGCAGTTCAGTTAATAAAACTGTCTTTCTGGTGCTCATTGCAAACAAGCCAGAAAGTGTTTTTCGTTGCTCTTCTTGTCTGAATAAACAATTATGCAGTTTGCTGGAAATAAGCTGTACTCTGACAGTCGTCCTTATGGAGTGCAGTTCAGCTAATAAAACTCTTTCTGCCTTTCATTGCAAGCAAGCCCGAAAGTGTTTTTATGCTTCATACTGGATTGTAAAAGCAAAGTTGCCGTGTGCTGAAAACAAGTTGTTCTTTGACAGTCTTGAATACTGAGTGCAGTTCAGTTAATAAAACTGTCTTTCTGGTGCTCATTGCAAACAAGCCAGAAAGTGTTTTTCGTTGCTCTCCTTGTCTGAATAAACAAATATGCAGTTTGCTGGAAATAAGCTGTACTCTGACAGTCGTTCTTATGGAGTGCAGTTCAGCTAATAAAACTCTTTCTGCCTTTCATTGCAAGCAAGCCCGAAAGTGTTTTTATGCTTCATACTGGATTGTAAAAGCAAAGTTGCCGTGTGCTGAAAACAAGTTGTTCTTTGACAGTCTTGAATACTGAGTGCAGTTCAGTTAATAAAACTGTCTTTCTGGTGCTCATTGCAAACAAGCCAGAAAGTGTTTTTCGTTGCTCTTCTTGTCTGAATAAACAAATATGCAGTTTGCTGGAAATAAGCTGTACTCTGACAGTCGTTCTTATGGAGTGCAGTTCAGCTAATAAAACTCTTTCTGCCTTTCATTGCAAGCAAGCCCGAAAGTGTTTTTATGCTTCATACTGGATTGTAAAAGCAAAGTTGCCGTGTGCTGAAAACAAGTTGTTCTTTGACAGTCTTGAATACTGAGTGCAGTTCAGTTAATAAAACTGTCTTTCTGGTGCTCATTGCAAACAAGCTAGAATTTTTTTTTTTTTTTTCCAATTGTTAGTATAAACAAATATGCAGTCTGCTGAAAGCAAGCTGTTCTTTGATAGTCTTTCTTATGGAGTGCAGTTCAGCTAATAAAACTCTTTCTGCATTTCATTGCAAGCAAGCCCGAAAGTGTTTTAATGCTTCATAATGGATTGTAAAAGCAAAGTTGCTGTGTGCTGAAAACAAGTTGTTCTTTGACAGTCTTGAATTCTGACTGCAGTTCAGCCAATAAAAATGTATTTCTGTCATTCATTGCAAACAAGCCAGAAAGTGTTTTTCGTTGCTCTTCTTGTCTGAATAAACAAATATGCAGTTTGCTGGAAATAAGCTGTACTCTGACAGTCGTTCTTATGGAGTGCAGTTCAGCTAATAAAACTCTTTCTGCCTTTCATTGCAAGCAAGCCCGAAAGTGTTTTTATGCTTCATACTGGATTGTAAAAGCAAAGTTGCCGTGTGCTGAAAACAAGTTGTTCTTTGACAGTCTTGAATACTGAGTGCAGTTCAGTTAATAAAACTGTCTTTCTGGTGCTCATTGCAAACAAGCTAGAAATTGTTTTTCTGTGTTCCAATTGTTAGTATAAACAAATATGCAGTCTGCTGAAAGCAAGCTGTTCTTTGATAGTCTTTCTTATGGAGTGCAGATCAGCTAATAAAACTCTTTCTGCCTTTCATTGCAAGCAAGCCCGAAAGTGTTTTTATGCTTCATAATGGATTGTAAAAGCAAAGTTGCCGTGTGCTGAAAACAAGTTGTTCTTTGACAGTCTTGAATACTGAGTGCAGTTCAGTTAACAAAAATGCCTTTCTGGTGCTCATTGCAAACAAGCCAGAAAGTGTTTTTCGTTGCTCTTCTTGTCTGAATAAACAAATATGCAGTTTGCTGGAAATAAGCTGTACTCTGACAGTCGTTCTTATGGAGTGCAGTTCAGCTAATAAAACTCTTTCTGCCTTTCATTGCAAGCAAGCCCGAAAGTGTTTTAATGCTTCATAATGGATTGTAAAAGCAAAGTTGCTGTGTGCTGAAAACAAGTTGTTCTTTGACAGTCTTGAATTCTGACTGCAGTTCAGCCAATAAAAATGTATTTCTGTCATTCATTGCAAACAAGCCAGAAAGTGTTTTTCGTTGCTCTTCTTGTCTGAATAAACAAATATGCAGTTTGCTGGAAATAAGCTGTACTCTGACAGTCGTTCTTATGGAGTGCAGTTCAGCTAATAAAACTCTTTCTGCCTTTCATTGCAAGCAAGCCCGAAAGTGTTTTTATGCTTCATACTGGATTGTAAAAGCAAAGTTGCCGTGTGCTGAAAACAAGTTGTTCTTTGACAGTCTTGAATACTGAGTGCAGTTCAGTTAACAAAAATGCCTTTCTGGTGCTCATTGCAAACAAGCCAGAAAATGTTTTTCGTTGCTCTTCTTGTCTGAATAAACAAATATGCAGTTTGCTGGAAATAAGCTGTACTCTGACAGTCGTTCTTATGGAGTGCAGTTCAGTTAATAAAACTCTTTCTGCCTTTCATTGCAAGCAAGCCCGAAAGTGTTTTTATGCTTCATACTGGATTGTAAAAGCAAAGTTGCCGTGTGCTGAATACAAGTTGTTCTTTGACAGTCTTGAATACTGAGTGCAGTTCAGTTAATAAAACTGTCTTTCTGGTGCTCATTGCAAACAAGCCAGAAAGTGTTTTTCGTTGCTCTTCTTGTCTGAATAAACAATTATGCAGTTTGCTGGAAATAAGCTGTACTCTGACAGTCGTCCTTATGGAGTGCAGTTCAGCTAATAAAACTCTTTCTGCCTTTCATTGCAAGCAAGCCCGAAAGTGTTTTTATGCTTCATACTGGATTGTAAAAGCAAAGTTGCCGTGTGCTGAAAACAAGTTGTTCTTTGACAGTCTTGAATACTGAGTGCAGTTCAGTTAATAAAACTGTCTTTCTGGTGCTCATTGCAAACAAGCCAGAAAGTGTTTTTCGTTGCTCTCCTTGTCTGAATAAACAAATATGCAGTTTGCTGGAAATAAGCTGTACTCTGACAGTCGTTCTTATGGAGTGCAGTTCAGCTAATAAAACTCTTTCTGCCTTTCATTGCAAGCAAGCCCGAAAGTGTTTTTATGCTTCATACTGGATTGTAAAAGCAAAGTTGCCGTGTGCTGAAAACAAGTTGTTCTTTGACAGTCTTGAATACTGAGTGCAGTTCAGTTAATAAAACTGTCTTTCTGGTGCTCATTGCAAACAAGCCAGAAAGTGTTTTTCGTTGCTCTTCTTGTCTGAATAAACAAATATGCAGTTTGCTGGAAATAAGCTGTACTCTGACAGTCGTTCTTATGGAGTGCAGTTCAGCTAATAAAACTCTTTCTGCCTTTCATTGCAAGCAAGCCCGAAAGTGTTTTTATGCTTCATACTGGATTGTAAAAGCAAAGTTGCCGTGTGCTGAAAACAAGTTGTTCTTTGACAGTCTTGAATACTGAGTGCAGTTCAGTTAATAAAACTGTCTTTCTGGTGCTCATTGCAAACAAGCTAGAAATTTTTTTTTTTTTTTCCAATTGTTAGTATAAACAAATATGCAGTCTGCTGAAAGCAAGCTGTTCTTTGATAGTCTTTCTTATGGAGTGCAGTTCAGCTAATAAAACTCTTTCTGCATTTCATTGCAAGCAAGCCCGAAAGTGTTTTAATGCTTCATAATGGATTGTAAAAGCAAAGTTGCTGTGTGCTGAAAACAAGTTGTTCTTTGACAGTCTTGAATTCTGACTGCAGTTCAGCCAATAAAAATGTATTTCTGTCATTCATTGCAAACAAGCCAGAAAGTGTTTTTCGTTGCTCTTCTTGTCTGAATAAACAAATATGCAGTTTGCTGGAAATAAGCTGTACTCTGACAGTCGTTCTTATGGAGTGCAGTTCAGCTAATAAAACTCTTTCTGCCTTTCATTGCAAGCAAGCCCGAAAGTGTTTTTATGCTTCATACTGGATTGTAAAAGCAAAGTTGCCGTGTGCTGAAAACAAGTTGTTCTTTGACAGTCTTGAATACTGAGTGCAGTTCAGTTAACAAAAATGCCTTTCTGGTGCTCATTGCAAACAAGCCAGAAAATGTTTTTCGTTGCTCTTCTTGTCTGAATAAACAAATATGCAGTTTGCTGGAAATAAGCTGTACTCTGACAGTCGTTCTTATGGAGTGCAGTTCAGTTAATAAAATTCTTTCTGCCTTTCATTGCAAGCAAGCCCGAAAGTGTTTTTATGCTTCATACTGGATTGTAAAAGCAAAGTTGCCGTGTGCTGAAAACAAGTTGTTCTTTGACAGTCTTGAATACTGAGTGCAGTTCAGTTAATAAAACTGTCTTTCTGGTGCTCATTGCAAACAAGCTAGAAATTGTTTTTCTGTGTTCCAATTGTGAGTATAAACAAATATGCAGTCTGCTGAAAGCAAGCTGTTCTTTGATAGTCTTTCTTATGGAGTGCAGTTCAGCTAATAAAACTCTTTCTGCATTTCATTGCAAGCAAGCCCGAAAGTGTTTTAATGCTTCATAATGGATTGTAAAAGCAAAGTTGCTGTGTGCTGAAAACAAGTTGTTCTTTGACAGTCTTGAATTCTGACTGCAGTTCAGCCAATAAAAATGTATTTCTGTCATTCATTGCAAACAAGCCAGAAAGTGTTTTTCGTTGCTCTTCTTGTCTGAATAAACAAATATGCAGTTTGCTGGAAATAAGCTGTACTCTGACAGTCGTTCTTATGGAGTGCAGTTCAGCTAATAAAACTCTTTCTGCCTTTCATTGCAAGCAAGCCCGAAAGTGTTTTTATGCTTCATACTGGATTGTAAAAGCAAAGTTGCCGTGTGCTGAAAACAAGTTGTTCTTTGACAGTCTTGAATACTGAGTGCAGTTCAGTTAACAAAAATGCCTTTCTGGTGCTCATTGCAAACAAGCCAGAAAATGTTTTTCGTTGCTCTTCTTGTCTGAATAAACAAATATGCAGTTTGCTGGAAATAAGCTGTACTCTGACAGTCGTTCTTATGGAGTGCAGTTCAGTTAATAAAACTCTTTCTGCCTTTCATTGCAAGCAAGCCCGAAAGTGTTTTTATGCTTCATACTGGATTGTAAAAGCAAAGTTGCCGTGTGCTGAAAACAAGTTGTTCTTTGACAGTCTTGAATACTGAGTGCAGTTCAGTTAATAAAACTGTCTTTCTGGTGCTCATTGCAAACAAGCCAGAAAGTGTTTTTCGTTGCTCTTCTTGTCTGAATAAACAAATATGCAGTTTGCTGGAAATAAGCTGTACTCTGACAGTCGTTCTTATGGAGTGCAGTTCAGCTAATAAAACTCTTTCTGCCTTTCATTGCAAGCAAGCCCGAAAGTGTTTTTATGCTTCATACTGGATTGTAAAAGCAAAGTTGCCGTGTGCTGAAAACAAGTTGTTCTTTGACAGTCTTGAATACTGAGTGCAGTTCAGTTAATAAAACTGTCTTTCTGGTGCTCATTGCAAACAAGCTAGAATTTTTTTTTTTTTTTTCCAATTGTTAGTATAAACAAATATGCAGTCTGCTGAAAGCAAGCTGTTCTTTGATAGTCTTTCTTATGGAGTGCAGTTCAGCTAATAAAACTCTTTCTGCATTTCATTGCAAGCAAGCCCGAAAGTGTTTTAATGCTTCATAATGGATTGTAAAAGCAAAGTTGCTGTGTGCTGAAAACAAGTTGTTCTTTGACAGTCTTGAATTCTGACTGCAGTTCAGCCAATAAAAATGTATTTCTGTCATTCATTGCAAACAAGCCAGAAAGTGTTTTTCGTTGCTCTTCTTGTCTGAATAAACAAATATGCAGTTTGCTGGAAATAAGCTGTACTCTGACAGTCGTTCTTATGGAGTGCAGTTCAGCTAATAAAACTCTTTCTGCCTTTCATTGCAAGCAAGCCCGAAAGTGTTTTTATGCTTCATACTGGATTGTAAAAGCAAAGTTGCCGTGTGCTGAAAACAAGTTGTTCTTTGACAGTCTTGAATACTGAGTGCAGTTCAGTTAACAAAAATGCCTTTCTGGTGCTCATTGCAAACAAGCCAGAAAATGTTTTTCGTTGCTCTTCTTGTCTGAATAAACAAATATGCAGTTTGCTGGAAATAAGCTGTACTCTGACAGTCGTTCTTATGGAGTGCAGTTCAGTTAATAAAACTCTTTCTGCCTTTCATTGCAAGCAAGCCCGAAAGTGTTTTTATGCTTCATACTGGATTGTAAAAGCAAAGTTGCCGTGTGCTGAATACAAGTTGTTCTTTGACAGTCTTGAATACTGAGTGCAGTTCAGTTAATAAAACTGTCTTTCTGGTGCTCATTGCAAACAAGCCAGAAAGTGTTTTTCGTTGCTCTTCTTGTCTGAATAAACAATTATGCAGTTTGCTGGAAATAAGCTGTACTCTGACAGTCGTCCTTATGGAGTGCAGTTCAGCTAATAAAACTCTTTCTGCCTTTCATTGCAAGCAAGCCCGAAAGTGTTTTTATGCTTCATACTGGATTGTAAAAGCAAAGTTGCCGTGTGCTGAAAACAAGTTGTTCTTTGACAGTCTTGAATACTGAGTGCAGTTCAGTTAATAAAACTGTCTTTCTGGTGCTCATTGCAAACAAGCCAGAAAGTGTTTTTCGTTGCTCTCCTTGTCTGAATAAACAAATATGCAGTTTGCTGGAAATAAGCTGTACTCTGACAGTCGTTCTTATGGAGTGCAGTTCAGCTAATAAAACTCTTTCTGCCTTTCATTGCAAGCAAGCCCGAAAGTGTTTTTATGCTTCATACTGGATTGTAAAAGCAAAGTTGCCGTGTGCTGAAAACAAGTTGTTCTTTGACAGTCTTGAATACTGAGTGCAGTTCAGTTAATAAAACTGTCTTTCTGGTGCTCATTGCAAACAAGCCAGAAAGTGTTTTTCGTTGCTCTTCTTGTCTGAATAAACAAATATGCAGTTTGCTGGAAATAAGCTGTACTCTGACAGTCGTTCTTATGGAGTGCAGTTCAGCTAATAAAACTCTTTCTGCCTTTCATTGCAAGCAAGCCCGAAAGTGTTTTTATGCTTCATACTGGATTGTAAAAGCAAAGTTGCCGTGTGCTGAAAACAAGTTGTTCTTTGACAGTCTTGAATACTGAGTGCAGTTCAGTTAATAAAACTGTCTTTCTGGTGCTCATTGCAAACAAGCTAGAAATTTTTTTTTTTTTTTCCAATTGTTAGTATAAACAAATATGCAGTCTGCTGAAAGCAAGCTGTTCTTTGATAGTCTTTCTTATGGAGTGCAGTTCAGCTAATAAAACTCTTTCTGCATTTCATTGCAAGCAAGCCCGAAAGTGTTTTAATGCTTCATAATGGATTGTAAAAGCAAAGTTGCTGTGTGCTGAAAACAAGTTGTTCTTTGACAGTCTTGAATTCTGACTGCAGTTCAGCCAATAAAAATGTATTTCTGTCATTCATTGCAAACAAGCCAGAAAGTGTTTTTCGTTGCTCTTCTTGTCTGAATAAACAAATATGCAGTTTGCTGGAAATAAGCTGTACTCTGACAGTCGTTCTTATGGAGTGCAGTTCAGCTAATAAAACTCTTTCTGCCTTTCATTGCAAGCAAGCCCGAAAGTGTTTTTATGCTTCATACTGGATTGTAAAAGCAAAGTTGCCGTGTGCTGAAAACAAGTTGTTCTTTGACAGTCTTGAATACTGAGTGCAGTTCAGTTAACAAAAATGCCTTTCTGGTGCTCATTGCAAACAAGCCAGAAAATGTTTTTCGTTGCTCTTCTTGTCTGAATAAACAAATATGCAGTTTGCTGGAAATAAGCTGTACTCTGACAGTCGTTCTTATGGAGTGCAGTTCAGTTAATAAAATTCTTTCTGCCTTTCATTGCAAGCAAGCCCGAAAGTGTTTTTATGCTTCATACTGGATTGTAAAAGCAAAGTTGCCGTGTGCTGAAAACAAGTTGTTCTTTGACAGTCTTGAATACTGAGTGCAGTTCAGTTAATAAAACTGTCTTTCTGGTGCTCATTGCAAACAAGCTAGAAATTGTTTTTCTGTGTTCCAATTGTGAGTATAAACAAATATGCAGTCTGCTGAAAGCAAGCTGTTCTTTGATAGTCTTTCTTATGGAGTGCAGTTCAGCTAATAAAACTCTTTCTGCATTTCATTGCAAGCAAGCCCGAAAGTGTTTTAATGCTTCATAATGGATTGTAAAAGCAAAGTTGCTGTGTGCTGAAAACAAGTTGTTCTTTGACAGTCTTGAATTCTGACTGCAGTTCAGCCAATAAAAATGTATTTCTGTCATTCATTGCAAACAAGCCAGAAAGTGTTTTTCGTTGCTCTTCTTGTCTGAATAAACAAATATGCAGTTTGCTGGAAATAAGCTGTACTCTGACAGTCGTTCTTATGGAGTGCAGTTCAGCTAATAAAACTCTTTCTGCCTTTCATTGCAAGCAAGCCCGAAAGTGTTTTTATGCTTCATACTGGATTGTAAAAGCAAAGTTGCCGTGTGCTGAAAACAAGTTGTTCTTTGACAGTCTTGAATACTGAGTGCAGTTCAGTTAACAAAAATGCCTTTCTGGTGCTCATTGCAAACAAGCCAGAAAATGTTTTTCGTTGCTCTTCTTGTCTGAATAAACAAATATGCAGTTTGCTGGAAATAAGCTGTACTCTGACAGTCGTTCTTATGGAGTGCAGTTCAGTTAATAAAACTCTTTCTGCCTTTCATTGCAAGCAAGCCCGAAAGTGTTTTTATGCTTCATACTGGATTGTAAAAGCAAAGTTGCCGTGTGCTGAAAACAAGTTGTTCTTTGACAGTCTTGAATACTGAGTGCAGTTCAGTTAATAAAACTGTCTTTCTGGTGCTCATTGCAAACAAGCCAGAAAGTGTTTTTCGTTGCTCTTCTTGTCTGAATAAACAATTATGCAGTTTGCTGGAAATAAGCTGTACTCTGACAGTCGTCCTTATGGAGTGCAGTTCAGCTAATAAAACTCTTTCTGCCTTTCATTGCAAGCAAGCCCGAAAGTGTTTTTATGCTTCATACTGGATTGTAAAAGCAAAGTTGCCGTGTGCTGAAAACAAGTTGTTCTTTGACAGTCTTGAATACTGAGTGCAGTTCAGTTAATAAAACTGTCTTTCTGGTGCTCATTGCAAACAAGCCAGAAAGTGTTTTTCGTTGCTCTCCTTGTCTGAATAAACAAATATGCAGTTTGCTGGAAATAAGCTGTACTCTGACAGTCGTTCTTATGGAGTGCAGTTCAGCTAATAAAACTCTTTCTGCCTTTCATTGCAAGCAAGCCCGAAAGTGTTTTTATGCTTCATACTGGATTGTAAAAGCAAAGTTGCCGTGTGCTGAAAACAAGTTGTTCTTTGACAGTCTTGAATACTGAGTGCAGTTCAGTTAATAAAACTGTCTTTCTGGTGCTCATTGCAAACAAGCCAGAAAGTGTTTTTCGTTGCTCTTCTTGTCTGAATAAACAAATATGCAGTTTGCTGGAAATAAGCTGTACTCTGACAGTCGTTCTTATGGAGTGCAGTTCAGCTAATAAAACTCTTTCTGCCTTTCATTGCAAGCAAGCCCGAAAGTGTTTTTATGCTTCATACTGGATTGTAAAAGCAAAGTTGCCGTGTGCTGAAAACAAGTTGTTCTTTGACAGTCTTGAATACTGAGTGCAGTTCAGTTAATAAAACTGTCTTTCTGGTGCTCATTGCAAACAAGCTAGAAATTTTTTTTTTTTTCCAATTGTTAGTATAAACAAATATGCAGTCTGCTGAAAGCAAGCTGTTCTTTGATAGTCTTTCTTATGGAGTGCAGTTCAGCTAATAAAACTCTTTCTGCATTTCATTGCAAGCAAGCCCGAAAGTGTTTTAATGCTTCATAATGGATTGTAAAAGCAAAGTTGCTGTGTGCTGAAAACAAGTTGTTCTTTGACAGTCTTGAATTCTGACTGCAGTTCAGCCAATAAAAATGTATTTCTGTCATTCATTGCAAACAAGCCAGAAAGTGTTTTTCATTGCTCTTCTTGTCTGAATAAACAAATATGCAGTTTGCTGGAAATAAGCTGTACTCTGACAGTCGTTCTTATGGAGTGCAGTTCAGCTAATAAAACTCTTTCTGCCTTTCATTGCAAGCAAGCCCGAAAGTGTTTTTATGCTTCATACTGGATTGTAAAAGCAAAGTTGCCGTGTGCTGAAAACAAGTTGTTCTTTGACAGTCTTGAATACTGAGTGCAGTTCAGTTAACAAAAATGCCTTTCTGGTGCTCATTGCAAACAAGCCAGAAAATGTTTTTCGTTGCTCTTCTTGTCTGAATAAACAAATATGCAGTTTGCTGGAAATAGGCTGTACTCTGACAGTCGTTCTTATGGAGTGCAGTTCAGTTAATAAAATTCTTTCTGCCTTTCATTGCAAGCAAGCCCGAAAGTGTTTTTATGCTTCATACTGGATTGTAAAAGCAAAGTTGCCGTGTGCTGAAAACAAGTTGTTCTTTGACAGTCTTGAATACTGAGTGCAGTTCAGTTAATAAAACTGTCTTTCTGGTGCTCATTGCAAACAAGCTAGAAATTGTTTTTCTGTGTTCCAATTGTGAGTATAAACAAATATGCAGTCTGCTGAAAGCAAGCTGTTCTTTGATAGTCTTTCTTATGGAGTGCAGTTCAGCTAATAAAACTCTTTCTGCATTTCATTGCAAGCAAGCCCGAAAGTGTTTTTATGCTTTATAATGGATTGTAAAAGCAAAGTTGCAGTTTGCTGAAAACAAGTTGTTCTTTGACAGTCTTGAATTCTGACTGCAGTTCAGCCAATAAAAATGTATTTCTGTCATTCATTGCAAACAAGCCAGAAAGTGTTTTTCGTTGCTCTTCTTGTCTGAATAAACAAATATGCAGTTTGCTGGAAATAAGCTGTACTCTGACAGTCGTTCTTATGGAGTGCAGTTCAGCTAATAAAACTCTTTCTGCCTTTCATTGCAAGCAAGCCCGAAAGTGTTTTTATGCTTCATACTGGATTGTAAAAGCAAAGTTGCCGTGTGCTGAAAACAAGTTGTTCTTTGACAGTCTTGAAAACTGAGTGCAGTTCAGTTAATAAAACTGTCTTTCTGGTGTTCATTGCAAACAAGCCAGAAAGTGTTTTTCGTTGCTCTTCTTGTCTGAATAAACAAATATGCAGTTTGCTGGAAATAAGCTGTACTCTGACAGTCGTTCTTATGGAGTGCAGTTCAGCTAATAAAACTCTTTCTGCCTTTCATTGCAAGCAAGCCCGAAAGTGTTTTTATGCTTCATACTGGATTGTAAAAGCAAAGTTGCCGTGTGCTGAAAACAAGTTGTTCTTTGACAGTCTTGAATACTGAGTGCAGTTCAGTTAATAAAACTGTCTTTCTGGTGCTCATTGCAAACAAGCCAGAAAGTGTTTTTCGTTGCTCTTCTTGCCTGAATAAACAAATATGCAGTCTGCTGAAAGCAAGCTGTTCTTTGATAGTCTTTCTTATGGAGTGCAGTTCAGCTAATAAAACTCTTTCTGCATTTCATTGCAAGCAAGCCCGAAAGTGTTTTTATGCTTTATAATGGATTGTAAAAGCAAAGTTGCAGTTTGCTGAAAACAAGTTGTTCTTTGACAGTCTTGAATTCTGACTGCAGTTCAGCCAATAAAATGTATTTCTGTCATTCATTGCAAACAAGCCAGAAAGTGTTTTCCGTTGCTCTTCTTGTCTGAATAAACAAATATGCAGTTTGCTGGAAATAAGCTGTACTCTGACAGTCGTTCTTATGGAGTCAGTTCAGCTAATAAAACTCTTTCTGCCTTTCATTGCAAGCAAGCCCGAAAGTGTTTTTATGCTTCATACTGGATTGTAAAAGCAAAGTTGCCGTGTGCTGAAAACAAGTTGTTCTTTGACAGTCTTGAATACTGAGTGCAGTTCAGTTAATAAAACTGTCTTTCTGGTGCTCATTGCAAACAAGCTAGAAATTGTTTTCTGTGTTCAATTGTTAGTATAAACAAATATGCAGTCTGCTGAAAGCAAGCTGTTCTTTGATAGTCCTTTCTTATGGAGTGCAGTTCAGCCTAATAAAACTCTTTCTGCATTTCATTGCAAGCAAGCCCGAAAGTGTTTTAATGCTTCATAATGGATTGTAAAAGCAAAGTTGCTGTGTGCTGAAAACAAGTTGTTCTTTGACAGTCTTGAATTCTGACTGCAGTTCAGCAATAACAACTGCTATTCTGTCATTCATTGCAAACAGCCAGAAAGTGTTTTCGTTGGCTCTTCTTGTCGTGAATAAACAAATATGCAGTTTGCTGGAAACCTAAAGCTGTACTCTGTCAGTCTTCTTAGTGGAGTGGCAGGTTCAGCTAATAAACTCTTTCTGCCTTTCATTGCAAGCAAGCCCGAAAGTGTTTTTATGCTTCATACTGGATTGTAAAAGCAAAGTTGCCGTGTGCTGAAAACAAGTTGTTCTTTGACAGTCTTGAATACTGAGTGCAGTTCAGTTAACAAAAATGCCTTTCTGGTGCTCATTGCAAACAAGCCAGAAAATGTTTTTCGGTGCTCTTCTTGTCTGAATAAACAAATATGCAGTTTGCTGGAAATAAGCTGTACTCTGACAGTCGTCTTATGGAGTGCAGGTTCAGTTAATAAAACTCTTTCTGCTTTCATTGCAAGCAAGCCCCGAAAGTGTTTTTTATGCTTCATACTGGATTGTAAAAGCAAAGTTGCCGTGTGCTGAAAACAAGTTGTTCTTTGACAGTCTTGAATACTGAGTGCAGTTCAGTTAATAAATCTGTCTTCTGGTGCTCATTGCAAACAGCCAGAAAGTGTTTTTCGTTGCTCTTCTTGTCTGAATAAACAATTATGCAGTTTGCTGGAAATAAGCTGTACTCTGACAGTCGTCCTTATGGAGTGCAGTTGTCAGCTAATAAAACTCTTTCCTGCCTTTCATTGCAACGCAAGCCCGAAAGGTGTTTTTATGCTTCATACTGGATTGTAAGAAGCAAAGTTGCCGGTGTGTCCTGAAAACATGTTGTTCTTTGACAGTCTTGAATACTGAGTGCAGTTCAGTTAATAAAACTGTCTTTCTGGTGCTCATTGCAAACAAGCCAGAAAGTGTTTTTCGTTGCTCTCCTTGTCTGAATAAACAAATATGCAGTTTGCTGGAAATAAGCTGTACTCTGACAGTCGTTCTTATGGAGTGCAGTTCAGGCTAATAAAACTCTTTCTGCCTTTCATTGCAAGCAAGCCCGAAAGTGTTTTTCTGCTTCATACTGGATTGTAAAAGCAAAGTTGCCGTGTGCTGAAAACAAGTTGTTCTTTGACAGTCTTGAATACTGAGTGCAGTCAGTTAATAAAACTGTCTTTTCTGGTGCTCATTGCAAACAAGCCAGAAAGGGTTTTTCGTTGCTCTTCTTGTCTGAATAAACAATATGCAGTTTGCTGGAATAAGCTGTACTCTGACAGTCGTTCTTATGGAGTGCAGTTCAGCTAATAAAACTCTTTCTGCCTTTCATTGCAAGCAAGCCCGAAAGTGTTTTTTATGCTTCATACTGGATGTAAAAGCAAAGTTGCCGTGTGCTGAAAACAAGTTGTTCTTTGACATTCTTGAATACTGAGTGCAGTTCAGTTAATAAAACTGTCTTTCTGGTGCTCATTGCAAACAAGCTAGAATTTTTTTTTTTTTTTCCAATTGTTAGTATAAACAAATATGCAGTCTGCTGAAAGCAAGCTGTTCTTTGATAGTCTTTCTTATGGAGTGCAGTTCAGCTAATAAAACTCTTTCTGCATTTCATTGCAAAGCAAGCCCGAAAGTGTTTTAATGCTTCATAATGGATTGTAAAAGCAAAGTTGCTGTGTGCTGAAAACAAGTTGTTCTTTGACAGTCTTGAATTCTGACTGCAGTTCAGCCAATAAAAATGTATTTCTGTCATTCATTGCAAACAAGCCAGAAAGTGTTTTTCGTTGCTCTTCTTGTCTGAATAAACAAATATGCAGTTTGCTGGATTAAGCTGTACTCTGACAGTCGTTCTTATGGAGTGCAGTTCAGCTAATAAAACTCTTTCTGCCTTCATTGCAAGCAAGCCCGAAAAGTGTTTTTATGCTTCATACTGTATTGTAAAAGCAAAGTTGCCGTGTGCTGAGAAAACAAGTTGTTCTTTGACAGTCTTGAATACTGAGTGCAGTTCAGTTAACAAAATGCCTTTCTGGTGCTCATTGCAAACAAGCCAGAAAATGTTTTTCGTTGCTCTTCTTGTCTGAATAAACAAATATGCAGTTGCTGGAAATAAGCTGTACTCTGACAGTCGTTCTTATGGAGTGCAGGTTCAGTTAATAAAAGTTTCTTTTCTGCCTTTCATTGCAAGCAAGCCCGAAAGTGTTTTTATGCTTCATACTGGATTGTAAAAGCAAAGTTGCCGTGTGCTGAAAACAAGTTGTTCTTTGACAGTCTTGAATACTGAGTGCAGTTCAGTTAATAAAACTGTCTTTCTGGTGCTCATTGCAAACAAGCTAGAAGTTGTTTTCTGTGTTCCAATTGTGAGTATAAACAAATA
>NW_027100800.1:0-25983 GCF_029633855.1 Hoplias malabaricus
TTTTTTGTGAGCTTTGCGATCTCTGAGTATCTTGTGCGTGCTGCGCGCTCTCTCTGAGTTTTTTTTGTGAGCTTTGCGATCTCTCTGTGGGTTTGGTGCATGCTGCGCGATCTCTCTGAGGTTTTTCTTGCGAGCTTTGCGATCTCTCTGAGGTTTTTTTGTGAGCTTTGCGATCTCTCTGAGGCTTTTCTTGTTAGCTTTGCGATCTTTCTGTGTGTTTTGTGCATGCTGCGCGATCTGTCTGAGGTTTTTCTTGCGAGCTTTGCGATCTCTCTGAGGTTTTTCTTGCGAGCTTTGCGATCTCTCTGAGGTTTTTTTGTGAGCTTTGCGATCTCTCTATCTCTCTGATGTTTTTTTTTGTGAGCTTTGTGATCTCTCTGTGTGTTTTGTGCGGGCTGCGCGCTCTCTCTGAGGTTTTCTTGTGAGCTTTGCGATCTCTCTATCTCTCTGATGTTTTTTTTTTGTGAGCTTTGTGATCTCTCTGTGTGTTTTGTGCATGCTGCGTTTCTTGCGAGCTTTGCGATCTTTCTGAGGTTTTTTTGTGAGCTTTGCGATCTCTGTGTGTTTTGTGCATGCTGCGCCATCTCTCTGATGTTTTTTTTGTGAGATTTGCGACCTCTCTGTGTGTTTTGTGCGTGCTGCGCGATCTGTCTGAGGTTTTTTTTGTGAGCTTTGCGATCTCTCTGTGTGTTTTGTGCATGCTGCTCGATCTGTCTGAGTTTTTTTTGTGAGCTTTGCGATCTCTCTGAGGGTTTTGTGCATGCTGCGCGATTTGTCTGAGGTATTTCTTGCGAGCTTTGCGATCTCTCTGAGGTTTTTTTGTGAGCTTTGCGATCTCTCTGAGGCTTTTCTTGTGAGCTTTGCGATCTCTCTGTGTGTTTTGTGCATGCTGCGCGATCTGTCTGAGGTTTTTCTTGCGAGCTTTGCGATCTCTCTGAGGTTTTTCTTGCGAGCTTTGCGATCTCTCTGAGGTTTTTCTTGCGAGCTTTGCGATCTCTCTGAGTGTTTTGTGCGGGCTGCGCGCTCTCTCTGAGGTTTTTTTGTGAGCTTTGCGATCTCTCTGAGGCTTTTCTTGTGAGCTTTGCGATCTCTCTGTGTGTTTTGTGCGTGCTGCGCGATCTGTCTGAGGTTTTTTTTTGTGAGCTTTGCGATCTCTGAGTATCTTGTGCGTGCTGCGCGCTCTCTCTGAGTTTTTTTTGTGAGCTTTGCGATCTCTCTGTGGGTTTTGTGCATGCTGCGCGATCTCTCTGAGGTTTTTCTTGCGAGCTTTGCGATCTGTCTGAGGTTTTTCTTGCGAGCTTTGCGATCTCTCTGAGGTTTTTTTGTGAGCTTTGCGATCTCTCTGAGTGTTTTGTGCGGGCTGCGCGCTCTCTCTGAGGTTTTCTTGTGAGCTTTGCGATCTCTCTGTGTGTTTTGTGCATGCTGCGCCATCTCTCTGATGTTTTTTTTTTGCGAGCTTTGCGATCTCTGTGTGTTTTGTGCGTGCTGCGCGATCTATCTGAGTTTTTTTTTGTGAGCTTTGCGATCTCTCTGTGTGTTTTGTGCGTGCTGCGCGATCTGTCTGAGGTTTTTTTTTGTGAGCTTTGCGATCTCTCTGTGTGTTTTGTGCATGCTGCTCGATCTGTCTGAGTTTTTTTTTGTGAGCTTTGCGATCTTTCTGAGGCTTTTCTTGTGAGCTTTGCGATCTCTCTGTGTGTTTTGTGCATGCTGCGCGATCTGTCTGAGGTTTTTCTTGCGAGCTTTGCGATCTCTCTGAGGTTTTTCTTGCGAGCTTTGCGATCTCTCTGAGGTTTTTTTGTGAGCTTTGCGATCTCTCTGAGTGTTTTGTGCGGGCTGCGCGCTCTCTCTGAGGTTTTTTTGTGAGCTTTGCGTACTCTCTGAGGCTTTTCTTGTGAGCTTTGCAATCTCTCTGTGTGTTTTGTGCGTGCTGTTCGATCTCTCTGATGTTTTTTTGTGAGCTTTGCGATCTCTGTGTTTTTTTGCGAGCTTTGCGATCTCTCTGTGTGTTTTGTGCGTGCTGCGCGATCTCTCTGAGGCGTTTCTTGCGAGCTTTGCGATCTCTCTGAGGTTCTTTTGCGAGCTTTGCGATCTCTCTGTGTGTTTTGTGCGTGCTGCGCGATCTCTCTGAGGCTTTTCTTGCGAGCTTTGCGATCTCTCTGTGTGTTTTGTGCATGCTGCGTGATCTGTCTGAGTTTTTTTTTGTGAGCTTTGCGATCTCTCTGAATGTATTGTGCATGCTGCGTGATGTCTGAGGTTTTTTTTTGTGAGCTTTGCGATCTCTGTGTGTTTTGTGCATGCTGCGCCATCTCTCTGATGTTTTTTTTGTGAGCTTTGTGATCTCTCTGTGTGTTTTGTGCGTGCTGCGCGATCTGTCTGAGGTTTTTTTGTGAGCTTTGCGATCTCTCTGTGTGTTTTGTGCGTGCTGCGAGATCTCTCTGAGGCTTTTCTTGCGAGATTTGCGATCTCTCTGTGTGTTTTGTGCATGCTGCTCGATCTGTCTGAGTTTTTTTTTGTGAGCTTTGCGATCTCTCTGAGGGTTTTGTGCATGCTGCGCGATTTGTCTGAGGTTTTTTTTGCGAGCTTTGCGATCTCTCTGAGTGTATTGTGCGTGCTGCGCGATCTGTCTGAGGTTTTTTTTTGTGAGCTTTGCGATCTCTGAGTATCTTGTGTGTGCTGCGCGCTCTCTCTGAGTTTTTTTTGTGAGCTTTGCGATCTCTCTGTGGGTTTTGTGCATGCTGCGCGATCTCTCTGAGGTTTTTCTTGCGAGCTTTGCGATCTCTCTGAGGTTTTTTTGTGAGCTTTGCGATCTCTCTGAGGCTTTTCTTGTGAGCTTTGCGATCTCTCTGTGTGTTTTGTGCATGCTGCGCGATCTGTCTGAGGTTTTTCTTGCGAGCTTTGCGATCTCTCTGAGGTTTTTCTTGCGAGCTTTGCGATCTCTCTGAGGTTTTTTTGTGAGCTTTGCGATCTCTCTGAGTGTTTTGTGCGGGCTGCGCGCTCTCTCTGAGGTTTTTTTGTGAGCTTTGCGATCTCTCTGAGGCTTTTCTTGTGAGCTTTGCGATCTCTCTGTGTGTTTTGTGCGTGCTGCGCGATCTGTCTGAGGTTTTTTTTTTGTGAGCTTTGCGATCTCTGAGTATCTTGTGCGTGCTGCGCGCTCTCTCTGAGTTTTTCTTGCGAGCTTTGCGATCTCTCTGAGGTTTTTTTGTGAGCTTTGCGATCTTTCTGAGGCTTTTCTTGTGAGCTTTGCGATCTTTCTGTGTGTTTTGTGCATGCTGCGCGATCTGTCTGAGGTTTTTCTTGCGAGCTTTGCGATCTCTCTGAGGTTTTTCTTGCGAGCTTTGCGATCTCTCTGAGGTTTTTTTGTGAGCTTTGCGATCTCTCTATCTCTCTGATGTTTTTTTTTGTGAGCTTTGTGATCTCTCTGTGTGTTTTGTGCGGGCTGCGCGCTCTCTCTGAGGTTTTCTTGTGAGCTTTGCGATCTCTCTATCTCTCTGATGTTTTTTTTTGTGAGCTTTGTGATCTCTCTGTGTGTTTTGTGCATGCTGCGCGATATGTCTGAGGCGTTTCTTGCGAGCTTTGCGATCTTTCTGAGGTTTTTTTGTGAGCTTTGCGATCTCTCTGTGTGTTTTGTGCGTGCTGCGCGCTCTCTCTGTGTGTTTTGTGCATGCTGCGCCATCTCTCTGATGTTTTTTTTGTGAGCTTTGAGATCTCTGTGTGTTTTGTGCGTGCTGCGCGATCTGTCTGAGGTTTTTTTTGTGAGCTTTGCGAGCTTTGCGATCTCTCTGTGTGTTTTGTGCGTGCTGCGTTATCTGTCTGAGGTTTTTTTGCTTTGCGATCTCTGAGTGTCTTGTGCGCACTGCGCCATCTATCTGAGGTTTTATTGTGAGCTTTGCGATCTCTCTGAGGTTTTTTTTTTCTTGCGAGCTTTGCGATCTCTCTAGGTGTTTTGTTCGCCCTGCGCGATCTCTCTGACATATTTCTTGGGAGCTTTGCGATCTCTCTGAGTGTCTTGTGCATGCTGCGCCATCTCTCTGAGGTTTTTTTTGTGAGGTTTGCGATCTCTGTGTTTTTTTGTGAGCTTTGCGATCTCTCTGTGTGTTTTGTGCGTGCTGCGCGATCTGTCTGAGGTTTTTTTTTGTGAGCTTTGCGATCTCTCTGTGGGTTTTGTGCATGCTGCGCCATCTCTCTGATGTTTTTTTTGTGAGCTTTGCGATCTCTCTGTGTGTTTTGTGCATGCTGCGCGATCTGTCTGAGGTTTTTTTTGTGAGCTTTGCGATCTCTCTGAGGGTTTTGTGCATGCTGCGCGATCTGTCTGAGGTTTTCTTTGCGAGCTTTGCGATCTCTCTGAATGTATTGTGCGTGCTGCGCGATCTGTCTGAGGTTTTTTTTGTGAGCTTTGCGATCTCTCTGTGGGTTTTGTGCATGCTGCGCGATCTCTCTGAGGTTTTTTTGTGAGCTTTGCGATCTCTCTGAGGCTTTTCTTGTGAGCTTTGCGATCTCTCTGTGTGTTTTGTGCATGCTGCGCGATCTGTCTGAGGTTTTTCTTGCGAGCTTTGCGATCTCTCTGAGGTTTTTCTTGCGAGCTTTGCGATCTCTCTGAGGTTTTTTTGTGAGCTTTGCGATCTCTCTGAGGCTTTTCTTGTGAGCTTTGCAATCTCTCTGTGTGTTTTGTGCGTGCTGCGCCATCTCTCTGATGTTTTTTTTTTGTGAGCTTTGCGATCTCTCTGAGTGTTTTGTGCGTGCTGCGCCATCTCTCTGATGTTTTTTTTTTTGTGAGCTTTGCAATCTCTCTGTGTGTTTTGTGCATGCTGCGCCATCTCTCTGATGTTTTTTTTGTGAGCTTTGTGATCTCTCTGTGTGTTTTGTGCGTGCTGCGCGATCTGTCTGAGGTTTTTTTTGTGAGCTTTGCGATCTCTCTGAGTGTTTTGTGCGTGCTGCGCCATCTCTCTGATGTTTTTTTTTTTGTGAGCTTTGCGATCTCTCTGAGTGTTTTTTGCGTGATGTTCGATCTCTCTGAGGCTTTTCTTGCGATCTCTCTGAGTGTTTTGTGGGTGCTGCGCGATCTGTCTGAGGTTTTTTTGTGAGCTTTGCGATCTCTCTGAGTGTTTTTTTGCGAGCTTTGCGATCTCTCTGTGTCTTTTGTGCGTGCTGCGCGATCTCTCTGAGGTTTTTCTTGCGAGCTTTGCGATCTCTCTGAGGTTTTTTTGTGAGCTTTGCGATCTCTCTGAGTGTTTTGTGCGGGCTGCGCGCTCTCTCTGAGGTTTTCTTGTGAGCTTTGCGATCTCTCTATCTCTCTGATGTTTTTTTTTGTGAGCTTTGTGATCTCTCTGTGTGTTTTGTGCATGCTGCGCGATCTCTCTGAGGTTTTTTTTATGAGATTTGCGATCTCTCTGAGTGTTTTGTGCGTGCTGCGCGATCTGTCTGAGGTTTTTTTTGCGAGCTTTGCGATCTCTCTGTGGGTTTTGTGCATGCTGCGCGATCTCTCTGAGGTTTTTTTGTGAGCTTTGCGATCTCTCTGAGGCTTTTCTTGTGAGCCTCTCTGTGTGTTTTGTGCATGCTGCGCGATCTGTCTGAGGTTTTTCTTGCGAGCTTTGCGATCTCTCTGAGGTTTTTCTTGCGAGCTTTGCGATCTCTCTGAGGTTTTTTTGTGAGCTTTGCGATCTCTCTGAGGCTTTTCTTGTGAGCTTTGCAATCTCTCTGTGTGTTTTGTGCGTGCTGCGCCATCTCTCTGATATTTTTTTTTTGTGAGCTTTGCGATCTCTCTGAGTGTTTTGTGCGTGCTGCGCCATCTCTCTGATGTTTTTTTCTTTGTGAGCTTTGCAATCTCTCTGTGTGTTTTGTGCATGCTGCGCCATCTCTCTGATGTTTTTTTTGTGAGCTTTGTGATCTCTCTGTGTGTTTTGTGCGTGCTGCGCGATCTGTCTGAGGTTTTTTTTGTGAGCTTTGCGATCTCTCTGAGTGTTTTTTGCGTGATGTTCGATCTCTCTGAGGCTTTTCTTGCGAGCTTTGCGATCTCTCTGAGTGTTTTGTGGGTGCTGCGCGATCTGTCTGAGGTTTTTTTGTGAGCTTTGCGATCTCTCTGAGTGTTTTTTTGCGAGCTTTGCAATCTCTCTGTGTGTTTTGTGCGTGCTGCGCGATCTCTCTGAGGCGTTTCTTGCGAGCTTTGCGATCTCTCTGAGGTTCTTTTGCGAGCTTTGCGATCTCTCTGTGTTTTGTGCATGCTGCGCGATCTGTCTGAGGTTTTTTTTGTGAGCTTTGCGATCTCTCTGTGTGTTTTGTGCATGCTGCTCTATCTGTCTGAGGTTTTTTTTGCGAGCTTTGCGATCTCTCTGAGTATCTTGTGCGTGCTGCGCGCTCTCTCTGAGTTTTTTTTGTGAGCTTTGCGATCTCTCTGTGGGTTTTGTGCATGCTGCGCGATCTCTCTGAGGTTTTTCTTGCGAGCTTTGCGATCTCTCTGAGGTTTTTTTGTGAGCTTTGCGATCTCTCTGAGGCTTTTCTTGTGAGCTTTGCGATCTCTCTGTGTGTTTTGTGCATGCTGCGCGATCTGTCTGAGGTTTTTCTTGCGAGCTTTGCGATCTCTCTGAGTGTTTTGTGGGTGCTGCGCGATCTGTCTGAGGTTTTTTTTGTGAGCTTTGCGATCTCTCTGTGTGTTTTGTGCATGCTGCGCGATCTCTCTGAGGTTTTTTTTATGAGATTTGCGATCTCTCTGAGTGTTTTGTGGGTGCTGCTCGATCTCTCTGAGGCTTTTCTTGCGAGCTTTGCGATCTCTCTGAGTGTTTTGTGGGTGCTGCGCGATCTGTCTGAGGTTTTTTTGTGAGCTTTGCGATCTCTCTGAGTGTTTTGTGGGTGCTGCGCGATCTGTCTGAGGCGTTTCTTGCGAGCTTTGCGATCTCTCTGAGGTTTTTTTGCGAGCTTTGCGATCTCTGTGTGTTTTGTGCGTGCTGCGCGATCTATCTGAGTTTTTTTTTGTGAGCTTTGCGATCTCTCTGTGTGTTTTGTGCGTGCTGCGCGATCTGTCTGAGGTTTTTTTTTTGTGAGCTTTGCGATCTCTGAGTATCTTGTGTGTGCTGCGCGCTCTCTCTGAGTTTTTTTTGTGAGCTTTGCGATCTCTCTGTGGGTTTTGTGCATGCTGCGCGATCTGTCTGAGGTTTTTTTGTGAGCTTTGCGATCTCTCTGAGTGTTTTGTGGGTGCTGCGCGATCTGTCTGAGGCGTTTCTTGCGAGCTTTGCGATCTCTCTGAGGTTTTTTTGTGAGCTTTGCGATCTCTCTGAGTGTTTTGTGTGGGCTGCGCGCTCTCTCTGAGGTTTTTTTGTGAGCTTTGCGATCTCTCTGAGGCTTTTCTTGTGAGCTTTGCGATCTCTCTGTGTGTTTTGTGCGTGCTGCGCGATCTGTCTGAGGTTTTTTTGTGAGCTTTGCGATCTCTCTGTGGGTTTTGTGCATGCTGCGCAATCTCTCTGAGGTTTTTCTTGCGAGCTTTGCGATCTCTCTGAGGTTTTTTTGTGAGCTTTGCGATCTCTCTGAGTGTTTTTTGCGTGCTGCTCGATCTCTCTGAGGCTTTTCTTGCGAGCTTTGTGATCTCTCTGAGTGTTTTGTGGGTGCTGCGAGATCTGTCTGAGGCGTTTCTTGCGAGCTTTGCGATCTCTCTGAGGTTTTTTTGCGAGCTTTGCGATCTCTGTGTGTTTTGTGCATGCTGCGCGATCTGTCTGAGTTTTTTTTTGTGAGCTTTGCGATCTCTCTGAGGTTTTTCTTGCGAGCTTTGCGATCTCTCTGAGGTTTTTTTGTGAGCTTTGCGATCTCTCTGAGTGTTTTGTGCGGGCTGCGCGCTCTCTCTGAGGTTTTCTTGTGAGCTTTGCGATCTCTCTGTGTGTTTTGTGCGTGCTGCGCCATCTCTCTGATGTTTTTTTTTTTGTGAGCTTTGTGATCTCTCTGTGTGTTTTGTGCATGCTGCGCGATCTCTCTGAGGTTTTTTTTATGAGCTTTGCAATCTCTCTGAGTGTTTTTTGCGTGCTGCTCGATCTCTCTGAGGCTTTTCTTGCGAGCTTTGTGATCTCTCTGAGTGTTTTGTGGGTGCTGCGCGATATGTCTGAGGTTTTTTTGTGAGCTTTGCGATCTCTCTGAGTGTTTTGTGGGTGCTGCGCGATCTCTCTGAGGTTTTTTTGTGAGCTTTGCGATCTCTGTGTTTGTTTGCGAGCTTTGCGATCTCTCTGTGTGTTTTGTGCAAACTGTGCGCTCTCTCTGAGGTTTTTTTTGCTTTGCGATCTCTCTGAGTATCTTGTGCGTGCTGTGCGATCTGTCTGAGGTTTTTCTTGCGAGCTTTGCGATCTGAGTGTTTTGTGCAAACTGCTGGCTCTCGCTGAGTGTTTTGTGCGGACTGCGCTATCTCTCTTAGGTTTTTTTTGCGAGCTTTGCGGTCTCTCTGAGTATTTTGTGCAAACTGCGCTCTCTCTCTGTGTGTTTTGTGCGTGCTGCGCGCTCTCGCTGAGGGTTTTGTGCGTGCTGCACCCTCTCGCTGAGTGTTTTGTACGTCCTGCGGGCTCTCGCTGAGGTTTTTCTTTGCACTGTAAAATGTGATAAGTTGATCTTACTTAAAGGAATTTAGGAATCCGGTTGCCTTGAAATAGTTAAGTAAATATAACTATTATTTTGAAGTTATGTTAACTTAACGTCTATCATTTAAGTGTACTTAAAACGCAACTGTATTTACTTAATTGATATGAGTTGTTCTGACATTAAGTAGTACATAGATGTAAGTTGCCATTTTTAAGTACTGCCAACTTATGTTACCCAAGTTAACATAATTCCACAAGAGTCCTGTTTACTTAATAGAATTTAGGAAACCGATTGCCTTAGAAAAATAAAGTAAGCACAACAAAGAATTATTATTCAGTAGTACTTCTGGTTTATTTTAATCAAATTCCATTACATCACAGAGCACATCAGCCTATCTAAATACATAAAGTTACCCAAAAATAAAATTAATTCCACATTTAAGTCAATTAAAAATATTTTTTAAAAGAAAACCTCCAGTAATCTTTATTCTTGAATGACTCAAATGGCACAGTCTGTGTAATAAACAAAAATGTACAATAATGTTTAATGCACTTAACCAAGCTAAAGTTTTGCACAATAAATTTAAGTGCTTTGACACATTATGAACAACACAAGAACATTTTGCAAGTGCAAACCATATAAATGAGAGCCTAACATCAATAAGAGGGTAAAGCTGGGTCCATCGAAACTTAGAAATCCCTTAAATTATTTTGGGCTCAGATTGCCTACTCCCAGGTTTAGCAAGTCAAATGTGTTCTCCAGTCTTTTGGGATAGTCCAAATGAAGGTTTTATAGTAGTTCAAATGTCAGGCAAATAGCTTGAGCATGGTTTTCAATGTTCTCCATAACGTTACCTTCCAGTATGATATTAATGCTAGATGGCTCAAAGTGTATGGCATTTGGACCTGGTTGCTGGCTGTCTTCAGGTATAACAGTCAATAACCCATCAGGAACCTGAATGAAATCTGTGATGGTATCTGAATCCTGCAGACAAAAGGTAAATATAATGAAAAAATATATTATTGCAAAACCTTCATGTCTTCACTAAGTAAATTTTAATTATACAATTTGATGTAATACTTACAAAACAGACCTTGAAGTACTCACTGCCTAATCTCCAAGATAAACCTGGAAGACAACGAAGGACAGCAGTCCACATTGCTGTAATATCCTGGATCTACAAGTTAAGAAAAAACAAACCAAAATATCTAAAAATAAACATGAGACAAATGTGTGATAAATTATAAGTTAAAACACATAGGTGTCTGTGTTCTATAATATATGTTACCATCCCATTAAAACAGGATTCATCTGCTAAAAAAAATATTATTGGGTGTTTGTGCTGTTTTGTTTAACTTGTCTGTCTTTGGGCTCCATGGTTTTAGAAAGAACCATTAAAAATGAAAGAAACATTACACAGCACAAAAATAACTGATTTGTCTTTAATAGTTTTCGGGAAATAGTGCAGCTCCATGGCAAATAAATGTTGGTTCTCATGTTTGGAATTAGTTGATGATGACAAGTCTACAGGAAAACTAACCAACCTTAAAGGAACACTAGCTAAGATCAGTGGAGCATCACAATGATTTTTAAGCTGTAATTAAGCTAAAAAATTAAGGTAAAAAATATTATCTAGTGTTCCATTAAGGAGGTGACTGGATCACTCTTATAAAAGTAACATTCCAAATTGTAATAAAAAGATTCCTTACCTTAATTTCAACTTGGGCAACAATGTCTGCAAGTGTACTGCCAATAATTCCTTTCCTGGATTTAAAGATCTCAAGGAATCGTGGGGTGTGACTGTCCAAGGCCTCAAAAAAGTCTTGTTCAAGATCTTTACTTGCCACCCTTGTGAACTCAGCAAAAACCTTTAGGAAAAACACAGCACACATAGAGCCATAATTCGATTTGTACCACATTAACAGATTACACAAATTAAAATACATTTACTCTTGTAGAAGTAATATGTTCATGTTAATACGATTGTATGTTTTATTTTACATAAATTACATATTTGTTACCATACCTGCTGCTTTCTGAAAAGGGCTGGCCAGCGCTCCAACATGCGTTTCACTGGTGGCTGTAACCACCATGTTTCTGTATCTGTAATGTCTAAGCAGTTGCCCTTTCTTTCATACACAAATTTGCAAAATTTACATGCCCACTGCATCTGATTTAGTTGTGTTCAAGCTGCAAAAAAGAAGAACCTTTTTTAAAAATGGATTCAAACATTGTAGATATAGTGCTCACACAAGGTAAAGTGTGTTTCATAAAATGTCAGCCCTGTGCTTACAAAAAAAAGGCTAACCCGTGTCTTCTATATTATTTATAAAACGTGCTTTGTTAACGTCGACTTGGTATGTGTTGTAAATAATTGTTTTATCCATGTTATACGGAGCGCTGTTGGAGTATTTTTCCGGTGAACACATTCACACAAGACTTGAAGTTATGTAAGACACTTCAGACAAAAGGTTAACCCCAACAAAGTTATGCCTTAACCAGCTTTGCATTTGCCGTTACAAATATGGAGCTTTGCCTGGGTCACGGTTTTTTAAAAAAAAAGTAACCTCTGCCGCTTTTGACTCACCATTGAGTTATGCTATGGCTTCAACAGAAATTTTGTGAGTGCTGCGCGCTCTCTCTGAGTGTTTTGTGCGTGCTGCGCGCTCTCTCTGTGTGTTTTGTGCAAACTGCGCGCTCTGGCTGAATGTTTTGTGCGCGCTGCGCGCTCTCTCAGGTTTTTTTTTTTTTTTTTTTTTTTTTTTTTGCGAGCTTTGCGCATCCCTCTGAGTGTTTTGTGCAAACTGCGCGCTCTCTATGAGTGTTTTGTGCGAACTGCGCGCTCTCTCTGAGGGTTTTGTGCGAACTGCGCGCTCTCTCTGAGTGATTTGTGCGTGCTGCGCGCTCTCTCTGTGTGTTTTGTGCAAACTGCGCGCTCTCGCTGAATGTTTTGTGCGCGCTGCGCGCTCTCTCAGGTTTTTTTTTTTTTTTTTTGCGAGCTTTGCGCATCCCTCTGAGTGTTTTGTGCAAACTGCGCGCTCTCTATGAGTGTTTTGTGCAATCTGCGCGCTCTCTGAGTGTTTTGTGCAAACTGCGCGCTCTCTCTGAGTGTTTTGTGCATGCTGCCCGCTCTCTCTGAGTGATTTGTGCGAGCTTGTACTTTCCACTTCGGACGTCAGTCGCATGCTGAGCAGAGTGAATGCATGGAAGGTAGCTGGCCCTGATGGTGTACCTGGCCGGGTGCTAAGAGCTTGTGATGTGGAACTTGCGGGTGTCTTCACTCACATCTTTAATGTTTCGCTTGCCCAGGTAGCTGTACCATCTATCTTTAAGTCAGCCATCGTTGTGCTTGTGCCTCACTCACCCCAATAATTTCCAAGTGCTTTAAAAGACTAGTTCTTTCTCACTTGAAATCCTGCCTGCCTGCTACGCTGGACCCACACCAGTTTGCTTATCGTAGCAACAGATCCACCGAGGACGCTATCTCAACAGCACTACACACTGCACTAACCCACCTCGCTTGGAGGCATAAGGAAGCATAAAGTAATCTAAATCTCCCTGGTAGGCGGCTGCGTTGACCTTGGACCTCAGAAAATACAGTGGACCCACACCATCAGATGACATGGGACCCCAAACTGCCACTGACTGTGGAAACTTTGCAGGGTACCTCGAGCAACGTGGATTCTGTGCCTCTCCTCTCTTCCTCCAGATTCTGGGACCTTGATTTCCATAGGAAATGGTCCTTGGTCTCCCAGGACCAAGATGGCATGGCGATCACACTGCGAGGCTCAGCGTCTTACCGGTTTTAGTGATGTTATACTTCTGTACTTAGCTATCTCCAGTTTTCTTGCGCAAATAACTCTTGCGAACTACAGTTACGACAGACAGACACTTTTGGAAATTAACATTCACCGCACAAACACCGGATTCAGCATCGGTTTGACTTTAACCAGCTTCAAAACAACACCCCTCCCCCATCTTGGACTGTCCGATTATCTTTCTTTGTTCCTGCTTCCCAAATACACTGCAGTCATGCATAGGATTAAGCCTTCAACCAGAACTGTAAAGATCTGGATGGATGGGGCTGACTCCTTCCTTCAGCAACAGTTCCAGCACACCGACTGGAGTGAGTATGCTGCCCGAGCCACCACAGTCTCACACATCCACTTGGACACCTACACTAACTCTGTCCTGAAACAAATCAACAAGCGCTCAGGGTACAAGAGTCCTCTGTACCGCCCACTGGGGTTGCTGGCAATATGAAGAGACTAATAGCTATAGCCAAGCACTGCTACAAACGCCGGATTGAGGAGCACTTTACCTCCTCTGACCCTCGGCGTACGTGGCAGGGAATACACGCCCTGACTGACTATAAACCAACTAGCTTTGTTCCATCTACCAACAGTGCTTCAGTCCCTGATGAGCTGAACAACTTCTACGCTCGTTTCGACCAGATGATATTGATATCTTCAATAAATCTTCCACCGACGACAACCCACTTGTACTTTCCACTTCGGATGTCAGTCGCATGCTGAGCAGAGTGAATGCACGGAAGGCAGCTGGCCCTGATGGTGTACCTGGCCGTGTGCTAAGAGCTTGTGCTGTGGAACTTGCGGGTGTCTTCGCTCACATCTTTAATGTTTCGCTTGCCCAGGCAGCTGTACCATCTATCTTTAAGTCAGCCATCATTGTGCCTGTGCCTAGGCATTCTACTGCTTCAGACTTTAATGACTTTCGACCTGTAGCACTCACCCCAATAATTTCCAAGTGCTTTAAAAGACTAGTTCTTTCTCACTTGAAATCCTGCCTGCCTGCTACGCTGGACCCACACCAGTTTGCTTATCGTAGCAACAGATCCACCGAGGACGCTATCTCAACAGCACTGCACACTGCACTAACCCAACTGGACTGTCAAAACTCATAGGTGAGTATGCTGTTCATCGATTTTAGTTCTGCATTCAACACAGTGATTCCGTCTATGCTGATATCCAAACTCAACCATCTGGGTATCAGCACATCACTCTGCCACTGGATTTTAGACTTCCTGTCTAACAGACCCCAATCTGTTAGATTAGGCAACCTTCATTCATCAACCATCACCTTGAACACTGGCGTTCCACAAGGTTGTGTTCTTAGCCCGATTCTGTACTCTCTCTTCACCCATGACTGTGTACCTGCCTATGGTTCAAACACCATAGTCAAATTCGCAGATGACACCATGGTGATAGGCTTGATTACAGACAATAATGAAACGCCCTACCGGGATGAAGTACAGCATCTGTCCTTGTGGTGCCAAAACAATAACCTAGTACTACGCTGGATTATAACTTACTTCTGAACGTCATCGTTCCATTATCTTGGGCATGATTTTAATGTGTGAGCAATCTTTTTGTGCTGACTATATGCAGGTGTATTGTTTAACATTCGGATTCTGACTGGTGTTCGCTCAGAAGCTTTTACATTTTTCGCTTCCACCTTAAGTAATGCAGCAGTAACGTTAGGTAACTTGAAAATTTTGAAAGTAAGGCGTTCGGACAAGAGTTTCAGAAGGGCAGGCTGGCTCACTGTGGTTACGTGTTTGTCGGTTTACTGGCATTATAAATATATCAAAGATAGTTGGAAACTTTGTGAAAGGACGTTTGTGTTGCCTTATCAAAGTAGCCAACACTTTAAAATGTTAATGTCTATGGATGTTGGGCATGTTAAAAGTATTAAAAACATTACAAAACACTTCAACGAATGATAAATATATACGCCATCCCAATCCCAATATATTTGCCTGTAATGGAATGTAATGGAATATATTGGAATCGAGACGTTCCGGGAGCCACCTGGTGGATTGATGCAGAATTGCGGGTAAAAGGCCCAAACTTTGAGGATTTTTAGCTCCCACCACGTGTGCCCAGGACCCGACCCCGGGCTCTGCAAAAAAAATCGTCTAGGGTGCGCCGCGCGCTAGGCCGATAAGGTCCACCAAGCAGCGTATCATATATGTGGATTGGGATGGTGTGGTACTACGAAGAGGTAAGCAACTGCTATTTTCTCGACTAAATGGCCTTTCGGACCTAAGACCCCACCACCACCTGTTAGGTCTAAATGGAATTGTGGACACATACTCCCATTTGTGGCCAGATGGTAGTATGTCAGTGTAGTTTTTATTTATTTTTTATTAAGTTAATGCAACATATGATTGGTCATTTGAAAATGGTACTCAGGCAGCTAGTACTTAACCTTTTCCATGTTACATATTTCAGATTATTCCAATTTTGGACATTTCAATTCCAACATTACTGATTATACACAGAGTCTTGTACAAAAAAGAAGGCATGGGTTTGAAAACGTTCAACGTACACATGTATCATTGTCACAAGCATTTTAAAATGTGCACTGTGTACACATTTGAATTTGATATGTATTTTTGAAATTGTGATGGAGAAAATAAGGACAAGTATTAAGAATTGAAATCTAACAGAGCATTTGGAATCAGAAAGTAGTTTATTTAACCTTAAGGTGGTCAACATACAATAGCAGAGAGTACTATGTGAATGTGGACAAAGGAGATGTTTTCACAGAGATATTTATATAGGTAGTTTATACGTCATAACCATAAGATAATCACTCGATGTTTCTGCAAGCTTAGTTTCCTTAGAGACATCTCAGTTTGATATACAAGATGTGGTTTGTTCTAATAAAGCATTGACCTCGAGCTGACCTGACATACACTTAGTTTTTGAGCTCTGTTGACGATTAGAAATGAATATACTGACAAACAAGCAGACAAGTTCTTTCAACAGAGACATATAAAAATTACCATTACAGAAATATCTGAGTTTGGATATCCCTATCTTACTAAGAAAAGTCGACAAGAAATGTTGTAGAGCAAATCAAAAGCTGTTCAGCAACATATAGCAAGTTTTGGTCCCTTGTGTACAACCAAAAATACAACCGCAAAGTTGCTTCAGAATATAGTGCACCTTGTCTGCCCACTGTAACGGGCTTATCCGCGCTATATTTTACCAGCCGTAACTACGAAACCTCATGTAATTCTACACACTTAGAGCAGGCCAAGCCATTTAAAATGAAAATAACCTGTTTCCAAATTGAATTATACAAGAACAAGTATAAAAACAACAATAAAGTAATTTTCACTATTAGAATTAACTCACACATCCATTCCCCTCATTTTCCTTCAGAAAAGGGTACTTAAATATCAGAGCTTTACACACTTGCACATACTCATTTGTACACTCTAAAAAGTGTATTTGGGCAGTAGTTCCTATTATAGACTTATTTACATTAACCTCAATTAATTCTTTTGCCTTAGTTCCTACAACTTACTTTCATGAGTTCAATTAACTTAAAAGTCACACATTTTATCTCAAAATAACTTTTTACTTTGAGACTACGTGAAACAATTAAGTTTAAAGCAGCTTTACGTCTGACGTCATTACGTAAGCTTTGCGCGAGGCAGATCTCTGGTACCGACAACAGGTGCGCCCCGCTTTTTCTTCCGAACATCGACGGTCGACGTGACTCGGATAAAACAGTAAGTATGCTACCCACCATAACCAAACATTTAATAAACCTTAAAAAAAAAAACAGACTGCACTGTAAAAAATCTAACTTCAAATTTAGTTGATTATACATTGAAATAGTGAGTTGGGAATAGAACTCAATTGTGTGATAGTTCATCTAACACGAAATGTATTGTTCTGATCAACCTGTAGGCACAACATAAAAAATGTGTTGAGAAGATTTGTTTGGAAAAGTTGCTGATTAAGATAAACCTGCGCATGCTCTGTTCTAGTCATGCGCATGCTCAGTGGGAGGTTCGGGAATACGCGCGAAGGACGGTTGATTCCTCTTTGTTGTGGCTCGAAGTTTGGAGAAATTCAAGATTGAGGTAAATAACTAGTGATAGTTCACAAAGCATTTTAAAGTTACGTTTCTAGTTTTAACACTATCTTAAAGCCGTGAATATGTGAGGGAAGTTGCCGTGGCATTGTTATATTAGCTAACTTTGCCAACTCGACTGAGCCATGGAAAGTTTGAATATGAGCCGTTTGTTTCATTTAATCAAATGCCCAACGTAACAGACTCAAGCAGGCTGTAACAAGCCTGAGCGCTTTCTTTATGTTCTATTTTGAAAATGTTATGTATCTTGTTGGCTGGCTTTTTTCCATTCCACCTTAAATACCGGAATAGGTAACGCTATATTGAGCCTCCTCGGTGTTTGTTGAGCTGTTTAAGGTAGAACGGAAAATTCAGGATGCTGACTACAACAACGCTCCTTTAGTCTGATATCATTTATATGAAAGCAGCAGGGTGTTATTACAAGATTAAGCCGTCAAAGATACAAAAATATCCGTATTGTCTGAATCAGACCTACTATTTGTTTTTTGTTTTGCTTTTGAGAAGTTCGTAGGTGTCTAACAGCACTAGCACTATACCTAACATCGTCTGTTTCTCAAAACATTTAGCTAAATGTAATATATGTGTGTGTGTGTGTGTAAATAAATTACAAAAACATTAAATAACGTTACATAGAGTTTGTGGTTCTGTAATTGCATTTACAAACTATAATTGTGTACAATGACAATACTAACACTAATATTGTTTTCATTTTCAAGGAAAAAAGGGATACATTAGATGAAGTGCAAAATCTGCTCTTTCACAAGCCAAGACACAGACGTTGGGTTGAAGCACCACAGAGTACGCCATGGATTTCATGGTACACGCTGGCCCTGTTTTCACTCCAATTGTGTGTGTTCCTTGATATGTCGTTTTTCAAAATGTCACAGTAAATTATCTACATGTCACCAAAGTTCTACCTTCAAATGTGATCTTTGTGATTATAAAGATGTTTGCGATATAGCCCTGCAGGGCTGAGTGAGGATTCCTTGGAAGAAGAGAGAAAGGCAATGAGGGCTGAGATAGATAAAAAGGGTCCAAACATTTTCTTTACGGTGGAAGGAGGTTGTTGAGCAGGAACCTCTGGTTGGTCTGGTTCGAGAATGATGGCCAGCACTGTTCTTGGAGAGTCAGGTGAGTAGTGTTTGTTTGCTGTACTTGTGACTCTGGCCCATTTCAGCATATTTTTCTTTTTATAGTTTTTGTAGGATTGTTTCACACTGCAAAACCTAGTGTGAACCAATCTAGTTTACTTGTCTAAAATGATACTTAACTTTTTTTCCCCAGAACAGTTCCAAAACTGTTATAATGCGAAGTCATCAGCTGTTTGGATTATTTACTTATTTTTTTAGTTATTTACTTATTAACCAAGAAGCGTACAGCATTGTCCAACCACAGTAATGTTATTTAAAGGCAACAAGTTTTATCGCGCACAACATTTGTCACGAAAGCGTCCCAAAAGTGCAATTTTCCTGTGGGCTATTTTTTTGGCCTTGGGATGACGGGATGGTTTTTGTCTGGATCCCTGCATAACTGTTATCAACTGAATCAGTGTTTGTCTAGAAATGTTCAGGCTCTGTACGTAATGACTGATAATCTGTATTCTCTATTGTTTACTCCTCTCTCTCTCTAGATATGCAGTGAGTTTCGTAGAATAACTGCCATCAACCTGAAGAGTCAGTTTCATGATGCACTGGACACATGTGCCAAAACTCCTTAAACTGTACAGGAGTAGAAGGGCAGCCTTTGGAGGAGATGGGATGCATCTGTAGTATGTTTAATGCACAAGTTTTTGTGAAAAACTAAGTTTGTGAGGTTTTCACAATAAAATTTTAAAATATTCCATTTGTGCAATGTAGATTTATTATTTTAACCAAGTTGAATTTCTGAGTAGCGTAAAGGTATTTGACTCCTATTTGCAAAACTAAAATAACATGCTAAAAAACACTTTTAAAATTATTTAAATGTAAGCTGTATTTTAAGTACACTGTAAAAAGAAAACAGTTGATCCAACTTAATTGAATTGCTTCAATTGGTAACAAGTAATTCAATTAAGTTTATCCAACTTAATTGTTTAAGTTTAACCTTAAAAAAATAAATTGAAAAAACTTAATTGAATTACTTGTTACCAATTGAAGCAATTTTCTTTTTACACTGTATAGTGTGAGTGATAATGTAATGCTCAGTGTCACTTCGTCAGCAGTCATGGGGGTCCAGGTGTATGGAATGGCGTTGGTCTCTTATAGAACAGCGTTGGGCTCTAAACGTGTGAACACATGCTCGTTAACACGTTATTAAAAATTTGCGTGTTGACACGTAAAATTTTGTCGTGATAACGTGACCAAAATTGACACGTTTACACGCTTCTTAAGGTTTTCGCCAATGGGAGGCCTCAAATCCGGGCGTACTTACATATTCATGATAGGATTTACATCACACCCTGTAGCTGACACGAAACATAAATCCTTTGTGAACGTAGTCCCTACGTTTCATCTGAATTATTCATAACATAGTGAGCTAAGCACTGACCTGTGGCTACGTTGAGCCCTACATGAGCAGTGTGAAGACAGCAATACTAGTAAGCTGTTTATGTTTCACAATAAAAAAAAAACTGTTGTTTAGTACCTTAAAATTTGTAAACATGCATATTATTATATAACTTCATTCATAACATGCTCTAAAGCTTTTCATAATTTTATAAGAAACAAACATCACTATTCACTCACACTGTGTGTGACACATACTGAGGCGTAATTCATTCACATTGATAAATTATGTGCATTCTTTTAATAGCATACTGCTAAACAATACAGTGTCAATACAAACCCATAGTGAAATTAACTTTCCAGATCCTCCTCTTTCTGTAAACATGTATACTATGTGTAAAGATACATTAATTTACTCATGTGTTATTTAATTATGTGTATGTACTTATATATGTTAAGAGAGGATAAATCTCCTTCAAAATTAAATTGAACAAAAAAATCTGAATTAAAGGGCTTTTTTCAGCAGTAAATTCAGTGGTGGTTGAAGTGAGGGGTATATATATATATATGTGTGTGTGCGCTTTTAAACGTATTTATGTTTATATAAATATTATGTTTGTATAATGTTTATACAAAATCTCATAAACATTGTTCAGAACATTAAACACTGGAATTGTTTCCGTTATTTGGTAAGTTAAGGCTTTATGTTGTTTCAGCAATAACGCCATACACCAGTAGGTGGCAGTAAAGCATCATGATTCACGAAATACACAAACTTAACGTGTTAACACGAAATTATACGCTGCGTGTTAACACGGAGAATCCAACACGTTTAGAGCATAATTTAAAACAGATGAAAGAAAAAAAAAACAGGAATTCAAGTTTATAAAATGTATTGGACTAAAAACAATAAGCTCGTAGCCTACTTAGTGTATACTCAAATACCTACATGCAACATTGAGCCATGCTTTGGTACTGCGTTCTTATAATGTTTTTTGTGAATTGACTACACTCGGCTCAGAGTCACAGTCAGAAAACAGCGTTGGCCCACAGCAGGCTCAGTGTCACTTTTCTGAGTGTTCTTCGTCAGTAGTCATGGGGGTCCAGGTGTATGGAATGTCGTTGGTCTCTAAACGTGTTGGATTTGACCATGTTTTTTTTTTTATGAGATTTTGTATAAACATTATACATATATAAATACGTTTTAAAGCACGCACACACACACACACACATATATATATATATATATATATATATATATATATATATATATATATATATAAACCCCTCACTTCAACCACCACTGAACTGCTGAAAAAACCCTTTTTTAATTTAGAATTTTTTGTTCAATTTCATTTTGAAGGAGATTTATCCTCTCTTAATTTATATATAGAAGTAGATACACATAATTAAATAAAACATAAGTAATTTAATGTATCTTTTAACATATACATGTTTACAGAAAGAGGAGGATCTGGAAAGTTAATTTCACCATGGGTTTGTATTGACACTGTATTGTTTAGCAGTATGCTATTAAAAGAATGCACATAATTTATCAATGTCAAATCTCAGTATGTGTCACACACAGTGTGAGAGAATAGTGATGTTTGTTTGATATAAAATTATGAAAAGCTTTAGAGCATGTTATGAATGAAGTTATATAATAATATGCATGTTTACAAATTTTAAGGTACTAAACACCAGAGGTTTTTTATTGTGAAAAATTAACTTCCAGTTGCTATGGGGATCAGCTTACTAATATTGCTGTCTTCACACTGCTCACGTAGGGCTCAACGTAGCCATAGGTCAGTGCTTCGCTCACTATGTTATGAATAATTCAGATGAAACGTAGGGACTATGTTCACAAAGGATTTATGTTTCGTGTCAGCTACAGTGTGTGATGTAAATCCTATCATGAATATGTAAGGATTAGTTAAATGCTGTTTTAACTACAGTAACTGAAAAATATCACTGGTGAACAAGACAAAATACATATTCAATTATAACTGATATCACAACAAAAATATAGAATTAGAAACCGTACATAAAAACCCAACCAAAGTGTAGTGTAGCGAAACTGGTGGACTCTCTCTTTGTCTGTGTGTGGATGGATATAATCTCGGTGTGGGGACTAAAACTTGTTTACAGACTCACATTTTTAGTTATACAAATACACGCATTTTTGTGTGTGTACGATTGTTTACATGTGTAAGGAAGAGACGTTATAAAAAAATAACTAAATACTCTATAAAGGACTTAAATCCAGGATAATAAGTCTGAATTAATGAAGACATGGCCCCTGTGCATAACTCGTGCGGGAGCTGGCAACGCCAGCCATGGAGCTTTCCCATTGAAGCCAGTTTGCTACGGTCTCTTTTAAATATCATTTGATTAGAATACAACATTTTACATGTGCTTAATGAATATATTTTTTGTTAAATATTGGTTTTAATCATAACATAAATGTGTCGCTTTGTCAGTTACCAAAGTTACATCAGCCAGTAATGTTAAGCTACAACCCGGTCTCACACCTACTCGTGATATAGTAGTCTGCAATTCGTGACATATCGCATATTTTCAGCATGAATTGCAGTCTCCTATATATGTGACTATACCACGAGTAGGTGTGAGACCGGGTTGTAAGCTATCACTACCTCAGGATGTAAAGGTCTTCCATGTGTCTTAGCAAATTGCAAATAATTTAAATAAATGTTTTACAGTTACTGAAAGACATCTACGAAGAAATGTACTGCTTAAATTTTAATTGTTATTTTATTTTATTTTATTTTTTTTACAGAATATTTGTATGTTAGCATCTGCTAATGTTAGCTAGCATCCAGTTAAAAGTTCTCCTGTTCCACCTTAAACAGAGTGACAGTTATTTTCTGATGAAACAAGAACAAAAAGTAACTGCTTCAGCATTTAAAAAAGAACAGAAAACTCCAGTATTGTGCTTGTAAATAGGGATTAACATTTAGTGCTAGTTTTGCTATGCTGTGTGTGTTTTTAAAATAACATTGTGTTTGGTATTTAATATGCAGACTTTTAACTTTGGGAATTGTGTCAGTATAACAATTAATTTATGTTTTGTATTCTTTATTCCAGATTGCAAACATATGTTCCTGCACTTTTTTAGACTTCTGTTTTTTTTTTAAACTTCCTGCTATATATATTGTGTTGAAAAAAAAGCGTATTTGACAATACAAGAAATTGTATAAAACTTTATCTAGACAGTATAATAATTACATTAAGCAAGACCATACATATTTTTGCACAAATCACTAATATAAGCCTTTTAAAATTCTAGTCAACTGAATGGAGAAAAAACACATAGGGAAGAAATATGAGCATCTGCAATATCTTCAGACCATTCAGCTATTTATTATAATGTTTGTAACAGCTATTTAATACTAAAATTTAATTCAAATCAAATCAAATTGTATTTATATAGCGCTTTTCACAACAAAAAGTCGTCACAAAGCAGCTTTACAGAGATCCGGGTCCAAGCCTCCTATGAGCAAGCCAGGGGCAACAGTGGCAAGGGAAAACTCCCTCAGCACATGAGGAAGAAACCTTGGAAAGAACCAAGACTCATACGGGGAACCCATCCTCCTCGGGTCCACACCGGAGACACAACAGAGAACAGAACAGAAGTAAAAGTGAAATGATGACAGATGAAGGGGTTATAGTAATGTAAATGTAGTATATTAGTGATGTATGAGTCTGAGGAAGGAGAAGGTGATCAGGGATTCTGTGTGAATTAAAAGTAGGTGCAGAGTTAATCTGAGGTAAAACAGCATGGCCAAGCATGATAGTGTAGATGAGACAAGGCCAGGATCTTGTACAGGATACACAGGGGCTGGATCAGGGCAACACCTGGAGAGCAGCAGGACATCTCAAAGCATGAGAGAGAGACAGGAGAAAGAAAACCAGACAAAGGGAACAAAAAAATACAGAGATTAGTAGGGTCATGGTAAAGAACAGGCAAATTTGTCCTGCGAAAAAAGCTTCCACGGGTCAGGCAAGAGAACCCAGTGACAGACAGCGTGTTGGCGGTTACTAGAAAGCTAACTAAAAAAGCTGTAGCTATGGTAGTATGACAGGTTTAATACAGAACAGTGATAATTAACCTGATGCTGTGTATGGGGAAAAAAGCTTGTTCCATTTAGGGGTGGGGTGGGCGTGGCTAGGTCCCAGAGGAGGTTTCAGAGCACCTGTAAGTCCAAAATCGATGACGAAAGGAGATTCACGGTGAACGTAGTCTTCTAAGACCCACCCACCCTTGAAACTTCTGTCAAAACTCAAGCAAACCACGAAGCAGACTCTGGAGAGATTCCAGAAGCAAAAGACCTTATCAGCAAAATCCAAAAAACAATAATGAAAGCAAAGACTGGCAAAATTCAAATGAAATAATGTCAAATAACTGCAAAGAGTATCTTATAAAAATAAACTTAGCACAAAAAGTAAGGAAATTTGTGTTTGGTAGATTATTTTTTTTGTTGTAACAATGCTTCTTGGCAGTTTATCTCATACCGTTGGAAAGCCTGTTAATTTCCCCTTTAAACGGTGCCACATTTGTAAGGAACATGCATTTGTGGGATGAGCAGTAGAGCTGAGAATGTGGGTTGCGCCTCTTTAAAAGGTAAATGTGGCATCATTTAACAGTCTTTCCAACTGTATAAGTTTTTATAGCAAAGTTGTATAATTAGTGTTCATTGTAAGTTGAACCAGAAAACTATCTTGCACTGAAAAATTTTTAATATGTTTACTGTATCATCTTTCAATAAGAATATAATTAATTAATATAATGTGTGTGTGTATTTATTCATTTTTTTTTCCACATAAGATATCAATCCAGAGGTGTCTTACACGAGGAGAAAAAAAATGTTGAACTGATGGAGGATGAATGCTGATGCAGCACCACAGACACTTGTGATAATGGGCATTGCAGCAGTGGTAATGGGCAGTCTTTGAATTTACCACAGCCTTCATGAAGCATTTTAGACAGCTGAAATTCGGTGTGGCTTTTTTGAATTTGTTCTGAAAAACGTGAGTTGGTGTTGTGGGCTGTGTGACAAGAAGTTTGTGCAGTCAACTAATACGTTGTGATTAGCAGCTATCGGATTCTGGATTTTTCAAGCCCCAAAGAGCAGAGGAGCGCGCGCCATGTCAGGTTGGTAACAGTCATTTTGTTTGAAGTTTGTGTTTTTTTTCTTTAGCCATCTCAAGTGAACAAAGTCATCAAAACTTTTTATTGCATTAGGCTTACTTTTCTAATGTTTGCTGCAGCTAGCCAACGTGTCATTATGATGAATAGCAAGTGTTCTAGTTAGCCTTTAACCCACATTATGTAATGTCTGAGCTAATAGCCAGGTCGTTAAATTTTGAAATTTGAATAATTACTTACAGTCTACTTGAGGTTGAGAAGTAAAATGTTTCTATCATTGTTTCTCAATATGACAACTTTAGAATGTGATCATATACATTGATATATGAATCACGCTATATTATAGGGTAAGTGTACTTTTTAAGGCCATGTTTAAGGTATGTTTAATAGATATTCTTCTGATTTCTATTTGATATCTGTGGGGAAAAGGCAAGGTCATTTGAAAATGTATGCATTTGTTTATGTACATGTTTAGAATATTAAATGGTGATATTTTATGAAATATGTCAGAAGTGTGGTATGGACCTTATTGACAAAATAAAAATGTTGTTGATTAAGGAGGCCTTGACTTACATAGGGGTGTGATTATTTTCGTAACTGGGATTTTCTCTCAATAGAGTTAATGGTGTTGAATATAGATTCTTATAAACTAGGTGCACTGGGATAGACACTTGACTCCCACAATACACACTCCAGCCACTGGGGGGGGGTCTTACTTTTCTTGAGATCTTGAAGTGGAGCCTTTAAAGGGGAGGACCTCTGGTTTTGGAGGCCAGATACCGGAGCGTCGTTTTGGATATATATAAGATGGTGGAAGTTTTGGCGCTGATTTTTCTCTAGCACTCTGGAAACTGTTGCACCTCCAGATTACTACCTACCCTTTTGAATAATCTCTACATGCTTGGGCTGGTCGACCATGGAGTCAGCGCTTGGGTTCTTCGAGGATCTTTAGGTAAGAAGAGTGAACCCTCCCAAGTTCTCATTTCATCACAATAGATTTCAACACCTTATTTTCGTGATCTAATTGTTGGCTGTGTGATTGTAACTTGATAGTTTTGTGCTCTGTTGAGGTTAGCTGTTTGCTAAGGTGGGTATTGGATTGCAGAGTTGCTTGATTGTATACAGTCTAGACCTTTGGTAATTGGGTATGTTTGGTTGAGTTCTCAGGAAATCTGATTTGGTGGTGTTGATTTGACTCAAAAATACCTGTTGGAAATTGTGGCCTACTTGGGGCTTCTTGAGTTGTATGTGTTCTTTCAGAAGTCCTATGAGAGGACTTGAGGTAAGGTGGCCAAAATTGTCAAGTACTTTTAGTTTTGTAGTCATACTTTGGTGGTACTTAGGGATTTTAGGCCAATAGGGGAATATAGGTTACCTCTTGGTGTTTGAATTTTAGTAGCCTTAGAGTTAGGGGTCTCTGGTCTGTCCTCATTTCGGCTGGGGGGCTTTTGGTATTTTTTTAATTTTTTCCCAAAAATGTCTCAGTTTGATCCGGAAAGTTTTATCCAAGCCCATCTGCAGACAACGGACTGGATAAAATTAAAGAAGCCTCAGTTGCTCCAGCTTGCTGAATATTATGAGATTGAGGTAGATTCAGAGTTGAATAAAATTAAGATAGTAGATCCTTGCTCAGTCCCTAGGTTTGAGTGACTCCATCATTGAGGCAAGATTGGCTAGGGAACAAGCAGAGAAGGGTAGGCGAGAGAAGGAGAAGGATAGTTTGCGGGAGCTGGAGTTAGCTAAGATTGAGTTGGAGAAGGTTAAACTCTCGCAGATGGAGAGTCAACAACAGCGCAGACATGAGACTCGGTTTGATGTATCCAAATGTCTACATCTAATGCCAAAATTTCAGGAAGACGAGGTAGATGTGTT